>NC_056743.1:1383646411-1383746411 GCF_019279795.1 Protopterus annectens
CCCTTTTGTCTGCATGGGGTTGGCCTCCTTTCCCCCTTTTGTCTGCATGGGGTTGGATGTTGCATTAACTGTTGCCAGCTCTCAGTTTAGTGCCACTCTACTGCCTTCTTCAAGAGTCATTCCTGTCTGCAGCAAGTCTTACACAGTCCATCCATCTCTTGGCCAGGTGTACTCATTTTCTCTTGCTTCTCCCTTGTTCTGTCAAGTCTTCTTTACCAGATCATCTTCTGCTTTCCTGCACATATGCCCAAATTGATGCAATCTGTTTACTTTGACCTTTCCCTGCAGGTGGAGCTACTTTGGCACCAGCATTAATGTCCTCATTTCTTCATCTGCCCCACAGTGTGCATACTATCACCAATATCAGTCATTTCATCTCCATCACATCTAGATTCCTCATCTGCTCTGCTCAGCTTTCACTGTTTAGATTTGTATACCATAGAGAAGCACTTGTCACTCCACTGTTTGTACACCTTACTGTTTAACTTTCTTGGCATTCTGTTGTCACACACACTATTCCTGACACTCTGTGTCACTTAGCTGTAGCACTTCTGATTTCTAGTTTTTACCTCTTTATTCACTTCTCCTCAACCACCCCTATCAGTCTGAGCCAAAGCTAGCTCTTGTGGTGTGCAGTGCAGTTCCTCAACAAAAAAAGCTTCTTAGAGAGCAGCAGTTTTCAGTTGGTTTTAACATAAATGTAGCAAACTACTCGATCCAAAGGTAACATCTGGCTTGCTGCATTTATTCTTACTGAATACCCCATATCGAGCACCAAAACCATAGAATTTCACCCCTAACTGTAAAACAAATAATGGCATTCAATGCTGGTATTGCACTATGACCAAGCTGCACTTCCCAATTGCTCCCCTTGATATCTTTCTTCCTCCTTCACCCCACCCTAGATATACTTCTGCTCCCAGATACACACATTTGTTAACTTGTTGCACTGTTTCCCCTTCTATCTCAATTTCCTCCATTTCCTGCCATACTTGTCTTGTCTATACTCAGTTTCATGTCATGTCAATTTAGTTTTGCATTCCATTCCCTTATCATTTGCTGAAATTCCTAATAGTGTGCTTGTAATGCCACATTTTCTGCATGCAGCCGCAGTCTTGAGTCTTGCCTTTTAACCTATTTGCTAATATATTCCATCACCAATATGAACAGCAGTAGGCTCAGAACTGAAACTTGATGTAGAGCATCTCCCACTGGAACCCCTATGTGAGTCTGAGCACTCCTCGTACTTGTGTCGTTGGATTCTAATCCACAGACTGCACTGATTCTACCAATGTTTCTGGGACTTTGAACCATCACGGAACTGACCAAATCAGCTTTCTTGGGACCTTGTTGTATGCTTTCTGCAAGTCTTGGGATAGCTAGCCAGTCTCTTCCTTCATCTCCAGCTTTTTTGTACTATCTGATTCACTGCAATCATCAGGGCAGTTGTGTTGCCTCCTGATTTGAATGCATACTGCATGCAGTGTGACAGGAGTTTGAGACTAGAGTTCTTATTTTCAGTTGTCTGGGCTACACCTCTGTCTCTATACTGCAATGAATACCCACAGGAACCATTTCTTCCCTAAATGGCTCAACATCTTGATCACATCTGCTGTGACTTCATCTGAGCTTGCCACCTTCTCGGACTTCATATCCTTAGTGCTGCTATTACTTTTTCAAGGGTGGGTTCTTCATCTTCTTTTATCAAAGGTTGTGTGCATGGGAGGGGGGTTCTTCATTTAGAAATCTTTTCATTTGCCTCTGGTGCCCTGTGGAATGGTGAGCAGATAGTTGCTTGCATCCTTTATAAGTGGTGTCTCATGGCTATGAAAACCAATAACTAAGGAAGCTGCAGTAACCAACCATTAAAGAAATCCAAGAAAGGGAAAACAAAGATGCTGTGTACCACACAACTACAAAATGGTGATAAAATCAAAATTTAATTATTTAAATTGATAAAACCAAAATTTAATGATTCAATGGTGTCTGATGGTGGACTTTTTATATTTTTGGCTCAGTGCCAATTGCTAAAGCTAAAATACACACACAGAAGTAACTTTGTGACAGAAGTACAGCATTGAACTATTTACTCCCCATATCAATAGATTATTTACTTCTCTCACCTCTCAACTCATATGCATACAAGCAAGCATATACTGGTCTATGTTATTCATTTATAGCATAAATATTTATGAAAAAGGAATTAATATTTTGTGGAATGATTGGGAGATGGGTGAAAAGTGATACCAGACTAAGTGGTAAAGAATATGACAAATATCCTCATCTAAAAGGCATTAGATGGAGGGAAAATGGGGAGAAATGGGGAGAAATAAATAATAATAATAAAGCAGGAAGGAACTCTGCATCAGTGTATGAACCTGGACGGAGGTGAAAATAACTCTGAATGCAGGTGTGTAACTTCAACACTATGGTGATCATATGACATTAAGCCAATTGCTGTTTTTTTCACAAGACAGGCACTGCTTTGTGACTCTGCCAAGATGTATGTATATATATGTATATGTGTATATGTGGAAGGAGGCAAGGTTGTGAGAGATGCAAGAGTAAAGAAAAAAAATACCCACAGTCCTCCATATACCATGAGAGAATATGATAGCAGATAAGGCTATAAGGCTATTTTCTTATCATCTTGTTACTTTAAAGATGTAGCTTCCTTTGCTACACTTGTCTCCTGGTACCAGAGAAACCTTGCAATTAAAAAAAATTGATTTTCTGTGATACATCTGTTCACCATGAATACTTAATGCTTCAGAGTTATGCAAAACAGTTACTTAACCTTCATTTCCAAATGCGGATTCCTTATAATACAATGTATGTTTATCACTTGATAGTTGCATGTTCATAAGGGTTATCACTGTGCATACATTTTATCACTGTTCATAAAGTTTATGACTAAATGCTTCATCATTTTGACTTTGCAGTTATTACATTAAACATATTTGCTTATTAGAAAAACACACAGACACAGCAACTGTTCAAAAATAATACTTTTTTTCATGATAAGGAAAGCTGAAGCATGGCAAATAAAGAAGTATTTCCCTGTACAGATTACAGAGTAAAGCCCTTCCTAACCTACTCCACCAGACAGGCCATCTGCAGAACTCACCTTCTAGCCACCCTTTTATATGCCTCACCAATTTTCACTAACTTAAGAAAATGTGACTTAAACAAACTAGAATCCTGCTACTACAAAGTAGCCAGATTTGCTTCTAATCAACCTGCAAGAACTCACCACTGTAAGGTACTTCACCAACTCAGCTGGTTAGAACTCCCTAACCTTCTAACCTTTAATCAACTAGTTCTAACTCATTCTACCATTTACAACTGCCCATCTTTAAGCAACCTAGTTCAGCCTTACTCTAGTAATAGAACACTGAGGTCCTCCAATAAACTGCTCCTGAAGGTCAACAAGTCCAATAATAGCCACGGGGACACCATATTCACACAAGCTTGCCAACACTTGGAATAATATACCTCAAAATATACTTAGTACAAAAAATACTCACATGCTCAAACTACTTCTTAGAGAACACATTTAGCAATACTTGGCTATGCTCCTGCACTAAACCAGATCAGAAGCTCTATACCTTGCTCTTCCCCCTACTCAAAGTACACACACTCTACCTGGATCTCTCTCCTAATCTTTCTCCATCCCTTTAACTTCTGCTTCTATCCCTGAATTGCCCAGTGTCTTTCCATCACCTACCAAATGACTGCATTGTTCTCAACCAAAAATCAGTATATTTATATGTATTTATCCAAATGAGTATACTGTATGCAATAATTGATCAATATGTTTGAGTGTTTGGTTAAAAATTGTATTGATGCTCATTGTGTTAAATTTTGTACTGATTTTATTATTTCACTTTTCTAATGTCATACAAATATTTTTTTCTTTCCTCGTGCACTTCTTATTTGGCATACACTATCACTATGTAATGACTGTGTTTTGCTATGTTTATACTGTAGTTAGTGGAGCTTTTCTCCCCGGGCCTCTGCTGAAAAAGGGCTTTCATAGACTCAGTAGCACTCTCCTGGTAAATAAATGGAAATAAATAAAAAAAAATAAATATTTTTGACAGCAGTGCAATAAAACTAAGTAATGAAAATGGAAAGCCCATTTCATAAATGCTGTTTGTTTCTCTTATTAGATACAGACAGGGTCATAGGTTAGTACTAAGCTTATTGCCCTTGCTTGCCATTTATAAGCATAGCCAATTATCCCTTGTAAGAGTCAAACCATGCATCTTGTGGTTGTAAGGTAAATACTTTAACTATTAGGCCACCCTCCCAACCTCCGTTGAAATTGGTTATTTGGCACTGTACTAACAAACAAGAATCAAACACAATCCTATGTCTATTAGTTCATGGCCAGCAGGACCTAAATAGCAATGCATGGCACATGGAGCATAAAACAAAAAAAAAATCATATATTTTATTGATGTATTAAACAAAATATAATGATCAGTGGAAGAACAGAAAATGAGGATGAAGTGAACTAGCATGGCAAAGTGCCCACATACCAGCTGCATTGTAAGCATTGGTGCTTACAGGCATTGGATGGAACAGTTGCAAAGCATCACAACCTGTGTGCTCCATGGGTATGGAAAAACAGCATTGGTGATATGAGGCATTGCCAGAAAGGGGTGCACTGCACTGCAGTCTATGTACCCCAATCATCTGATAAGTTAAATGGCATTGGTGATGTAGGGTGGAAGAAGTAAAGAGCACACACAGACACAGCCTATGTGCAATGCATTTCATGAGGTATGTGGTGAAGAAAGAGGGGAGAGTACATCTAACCAAATATTTTCCATCACAGGAATACTAACATGGACAAATGCTGTCTAAATGAAAAACACAAGAATACTACACTGTCTTCTAAATACAACACAGGCACTGTCTCCAGCAGTGAGATATGAGTGCATTAGCAACAATCATTCACCATAGAAGCATGTTACCAAACAAACCAAGGAAGTCTTTTAACCAAAATACAGTAATCTTTGTCATACAAGACTTCCTCTGAATATAAATTTAACATTAGTTTGTACTGCAGCTCTATATATTTTATACATGCATGGCTAATGGGTTAAACATTTTATTGTTGACACTCCATTTTAGGTGATAAAACTACAATAACACTGAAGAAAAGTGTGGTATAAATTGAAATGAGGAGAGAATATCTTAAATATATCTGTACAAGTGATACATTAAAATGACCTTCTCATACAATTCAAATAATGTTCTGTTTTAAAACAAAACAGTTTTAAAGTTATAATATCATGTAGCTGAACTGATGTATGATGTGCTGCAGTCTATATGTTGTACTAGATGCTATAATTACTTTTGTCTAGTTCTGAAAATGATGAATCTAATATATTGGATGTTCATACTGTATTTTAGCACCAAACTAATTGTACTTTTCATGGACACAATTATAAATGTGACTTTTTTTATTATTTATTTATAGAATTAATTACAGGCAAATCATATGATAGGCAAATATAGTGGTAGCTTCTGGATACAGTACAACTATTGGCTAAACAAGGTAGAATTATATTAGGACATACTTTTATGTAAGGTGTCTGTGAGGATATTGATAATGGTGTAAATTCAGTAAAGCTTACATGGTCATTTTTTCCATGTTTGAGTTGCAGTGCGATTCGAACACGGACGCAGCAAGTTTTAGATTCAGAATAGTCTGTGTAGAGCATGCAATCATGCACATTCACATACATCAAAGGAAAGTTTCATGGGATGCAAATTTCAGCATAAGTAGCTGAATGTTATGCTAATGAACCAATACATCATAGCGGAGTGATCCAACTACCCTAGACACAATGGTGTTGGCTCCATGCCCTTGTTGGAAGTGTATATGGAAATATTCCATGTACAGGAGCCTACACAAAAGCAAGGGGATGTAGAAGTCATGAAATATGGACAGAATGTTCATGAAAAGCTAAAAACAAGCACTTAATAGCTGATGATGTCCAAAAGAATCAGGGTGGTGTGTGAGATCACTTTAAATTTTATAATTTACATTTTAGCACAGTTTTGTGCAGTTCACCATTATAAGCAAAACATTTCAAAAGGAATAATGCAAATGTAATTTAAAAGATGGGTATGGTGTATTTCTATAACAAGTACAGCAATACCCTGCATTTTGTCTTTAACTCCATGCTCCGGTGCTGTTGCTCAACTTACATGGCTACTGTCCATGTAGTTTCCAGGCTCTCAGTGTGGTTATTATAAAATGTTGTAAAAAAGCAGTGGATTTGTTGAATCACAAAATGCAGGGACCAGGTAGGGCTGTTCACTCCGTGTAAACTCCTACTTGGTGTTTATGTTTCCCATGGAAGTTGCTGACATCGGGAGGGGGGGTGTCAGGTAACTTTGTTTTTATTTTATGGAGTCTTTTGGCATGTGTGCACAATGCACCAGTTCCTGCAAATGGCAATGATTATGTAATCCTTATTTGGGTGAGCAGATCACCCTTGTACCAGACATGAGCAACATATCCAAAGATAGAAACCGGATGCATTCAATCAATATTGAAAACATCTGGGAATTGCGCAAACCTGGTAAGCGGGGCTGCACTCTACTAATTCTCTCTAGTTAGAAGCTTCTGCTTGAGTACTCCTGTGGTGACAACTGTTAGGTATTGGATTTGGACATGGGTAGTCTTGGGTTCAATTACAGGGTATGTCAACTTTTATCACACTGTGCTGACATTGTAGGTCATAGAAATGAAGTGCATTTATCAGTAATTTGTTTGTTCTGTACATATCATGAAAATAGAGATGAAAATATTTAAATTTTTACAAGCCTTGCTTTCATTATGCATAGCTGTGCTCTGCTGCACATCAGTGCACAGAGCACAATACTGTGCACTGCAGCAGGAGTTTTAAATTATGTCAATTATATCATAAGCAGATGAATTTAATTTAAAGTAGCCAATACCACATGGTGGTCCTACTCAAGAAATGTATAAAGTATGCATAAAGCCTATATTCTGATTTTCCCTCAATACTCCAACAACATTGGAGTAGAGACTTGGAACTTTTAACTGACATAATGCTATGGACTGCTGCATCTATTCTACATTTGTATGTGCTCAAGGTTGAAGTCAATGCTGCTGGTGCTGTTGACAATAGGCCTAGGCTGAGAAGAAGAAGAGTGTTCAGGCCCAGGGTAACCTTCCAGGAGCTACATGAGCTGGAGATTGTAGAGCACTACAGGGTGGACAGGGAAACATTACAAGAACTCTGTGAGATCTACCAGTCTCAACTCAGAGCCAGACCCAACTGAGGGGAACCTATCCCAGTGGAAACCAAGGTATGTGTAGCCCTTAGAATATTATCTACAGATACTACTGAAAGACCAACTGGGGCATGATGGGGGTGTCACAGGCATCAACATCCAGGATCCTTCATCAGTTCATGGATGTTATGCATATACATGCCAGTGAACACATATATTTTCCTCTCACTGCTGAGGAGAAGACCAGCAATATGTAACATTTCTATTGTGTAGCACACTACCCTAAGGTACTGGATGCCATAGATTGCACTCATGTACACATCAAGGCTCCACCTGGTGAGCAAGGTAAAATCTACATTAACCGTAATATATACTACTTCATCAACTGCCAAGCTGTGTGCAATGCTCAGGGAGATTATCTTGCATTTGAGTGCTGGCAGCCCTGGCAGTTATCACAACTCTGATATCTGGCACACATCACAGCTGTGAAAGATGTTTGCTAGGGGGGACATGCCACAGAGCCATTTACTGGGGGATGCTGGCTACTCCCTAGAACTGTAGATGATGATACCCATCAGAAATGCAGACACACCCATAGAAGGCATGCCATAATGAGGCACAAACACAAACTAGTAACATCATAAAGCATGTGTTTGAGCTTTTGAAGTCACGGTTCCGGTGCCTAGATATATCTGCTGGAGCCTTGCATTATACTCCACGCACATGTACACAAATATTCACAGTTTGTGCTATGCTGCACAATTTGATCCTGCAGAAACAGCTGCAGCAGGATCAGCAAGAGGAAGGGACATACATTCCCCCACCAGTGCCTAGGTCACCACAGCCTCAGTCACAGGAGAACTTGGAGGAAGAACCCCCAGTTGCTGTCCATGTAGGTAGACATAGGCATGCTCAGTATGCCCTTGCTTTGGCTAAGGGACAAAGCATAGCACATTCACTGACCACCTAGCCACCTAGGGTCTAATACATTCCTCCTACTCACATACATATATTAAAAATGATGCCAGGCAACTCAAACAACCTTTATCTATACCTGTATTGGCTGTGTGCTGCTTGCATCAGACAGAGTCAGCCCTGAAGTAATGCTGTGTCAACTGCCAGATTTGCAAGGTAAGGCCTGGACCTAGACTGTAGAGCTGAAGACTATTATGACATATCCTTGTATGTCTTACCTTGTTACAGTATGCAAATATTTAGTGGTGCTTTTGTAGATAAATTAAGTTAACATGTGAGTACACACACGTATAGTACTACAATGTTACCATATGTAATTTTTATGCATCTGGCATGAAACACTCACACAGTCCAACCACAGTTGAATACTAGTACATCATACAAGAGAGAAGTTAGGAAATGAGTCTAGTCCATTGCAGTTTCAGACGAGTTTGTATCCTAACAGTAAATGTGTTTTCCCCTGCCCACAAAAACAGGATTGTAAGACAGAGAGATGTATATTTGTAATCAGAAGTATGACAGGAGTTGTGTTTACTAACTGCTTTATGTCCAAATATAATTCAGAGAAATACTTGTACAATATACAGTGCATGGTTTGATAGCAGTGTACATTTTTATGAAAGTGGTTGTGTGCGGAATAATGACCCAACTTCTGGAAAGCTGCTTCTGTGGCCAAAAGGACTAAGATAGCCATCCTGTTTGATGAAGCTTTAATAGTGCTTGAGGGTTCAAATCCTGATGTAAGTTGAAGTTTTGAAGGTATTTTTCAATAGTTAGTGTTTTTACAGATTGTGACTCTGTGTCCCGTAATGTTTTCATCTTTATATTTTTAGTACACATTAGCACAATGCGTAACTTGCTGAAAACAGTTTTATACATGCTTAAATATTTTGCGTGAAGTGCAAAACTGCAGAAAAAGTAAATAAGAGTTATGTCAGACTGGCAATAGCAGCCACTGGATACATTCAATTATTACCTGTAGCAACTGGGAAACCATGGCCTGCAGTAGTGATAGGAGTAGGCTGCAGTAGGACATATATTACATAATGGGAAGGCTGGATGTTAACAATGAGCCTCACTTCTGTGCACTGCTTACCTATGCACAAACAGGTAAAAGAGGGAAATGCGCATGCATGTATACTTAGCACAATAATCATTGCATTTTTGTTATGCCTATCATAGCTCTTAACTGTCCAGATTTCTGAAGAATATCCATATTTTTATATCCTTCAGAAAATTCATACTAATGCAACACCTGTTATCGCATCAACATTCTAAGTTTGTAAGGGGAATATTTAAATATTGACCCTATTTTTCTGCTTTATTCCTACATTAATTATGGCTTTGTCCAGACTTCTTGCTCTAATAGGTTGAGAAGTATGATAGCTATTACATCACATACATAGATTTGTGTTCTTGCTGTTCCATATTTCCCATATGCTTTGTGTGACTTAAGACTACATGTGGAAACATTGCAAACTGAGGGTACAGTATAACTCCCTGTGCAGAAACTTAATAACCATCCATGTGTTTCCTCACAACCATCTTCAACAACAATCATTACAACCATGGGATTTCCTTAATTCTACAACACATACATCTAACACAAAACAAAGGTGTAATATTTAATGCTGTGTGCTCCCTCATGGACACGGCCATATAGTTGTGCTCACAGGCTTGCACTGCTAAAGTTAAATGTCCAAATATGCTCAATAAGGGACTTGTGTTGTTACACAGCTATGGCTTCTAAACAATATACTACTGTTAGTGTACTACCCTCAGTTGACACTAAGGAGTGATGTAGCTATGCAGGCCTCCGAAGCTGGTGTCCCCCTACACCCTTGATGCTGTCATCTACTATAAGTTCACCTGCAGTCTTGTTAAGCTCAGTCTTGTCTTGTGGCACTTGTGCTAATAAATGTGTTCTGTAGTCTGTGCACTTAGATAGGTAGGAGTTCACTACTCACTGCAGTAGTATGTGTGTCTGTCCATAAGAGAGTGAAAGTGTGAATGCCAAACTGAAATCTCCAATGGCATGTTTTTGCAGTGTTATTGTGCTTGCACAAACATCCATGTCTTCAACTTCTTGTCCCCCACAGGGTTTGCTGATGTCATCTACTATAAGATCACATACAGTGCTGTGAAAGTCAGACTTGTGCCATGGCATATGTGCTAAGTACTGTGTTCTTTAGTCTGTAAAGTTAGATAGATAGGGGTTGTAATTTCACTGCAGTCAATTTGGTGTGCTTGTGTGTCTCCATAAAGAAGAGTGTGAGTATGTATCCAACACTGCCTTGTCAAATGGCATGGTTTTGCAGTATTTTTCTGCTTGCAAAATCATCCATTTGCAGTAACCCTGCAACCTCTTGTCCCCCAAAGGCCTGCTGTTGTCATCAACAATAAGAACACTTGCAGTTTTATTGAAGTCTGACCTGTACTGTGGTGCATGTGTTAAGCACTGTGTTTTCTAGTCTGTAAACTTAGATAGGCAGTATTTCTAATCTCACTGCAGTCAACTTGGCATGTGTGCAAGCTGCTGTTAGAGGTTATGCAAAGCATTTTACAGTAGCCTATAGGAAACTGTTCTCTTGTCTTCAACAGACACTACTGATATCATCAGCTATATCAGATTAATGAGTATGTATTCATCATAATAGGCCATGGGCACACACTGTCCTAGCAGATAGGTAAATATCACCTCATCCAATATAAGACAGACAATGACAATCCTTTTATTGTATGCACAAACATCATGACATCTGTTTGCAATGGTGATGGATAGAGTGACACACTGGAAGCACACAGGAGTCCCCATGGACTATGATGTTTGTGGGTGATGTTGTGATTTGTATTGAGAGGAGCGGACATGTTTAGGAGACCCTGGAGAGGTGGAGTTATGCTATAATCCTAAAAATGGAGAACATCAATATCTGTGCAGTAACTGAGACCTGGTTCAAGGCTCCAGAGAGCAACCCTGCAATACCAGGCTACAACTCTTACCACACTTTTCAGCCACAAAACCAAGACCGAAACAATAAAGGTGGAGGAGTGTCCATATTCACCAAGGATATTCACACCTCCAGGCTAGTTTCTCAATACAATGCATCTGAAATTCTCCAGGTGCAACTAACACTAGGTAAGACTGCAATCCAAACTGCAGCTTCCTATAGATCCCCCACCATGCACCAAGATTCTCACTACACATTTCTAAACATACTGGAAAATATTAAGATACAACCAAACACCCTAATACTGGGTGATTTCAACTACCCTGCCATTAATTGGGAAAACTACTCGGGTACCAACTCCTTTTTCCAACGGTTCTTGGAATTTATAAATTCCAATGCCCTGGATCAACTTATCCATTGCCCCACCAGGGGCTCCAATATCCTAGACCTGGTCATTGCCAACATGGGAGATAGATGCTCCACACCAGTGGTCACCCCTTTATTGGTCAGGTCTGACCGTAAGCAAATCACTCTTGACATCCACATCCCACCCCCAGTAAGGAAACCTCCTTAAAAAACTTCTCCAAAGCCAACTTCATGCTACTGAAGTCAGAAGTGACAAACTTCACAACACCCATGCAGACGGGATCTGAAAGTTCAACTGCAGAATCCTAACACTAAGGCACTGTATGAGCACATCCACTTGTGCATGAATTGTGCCATCCCAAATAGAACCAAGATGCTCTTCTCCAAAAAAAGAAGCCAATCTGGTGGTCCCCTGCTATAAACAAACTATACAACAGAAGGAAGAAACTGTTGGAGAAAAGAGGAAAATCCCAGGATGCAAAAAACTCCCTCACCAGCCTCAGTAAGAAGCTGAGATCCCTCATAAAATCCTCAAAAGCTAGTTATGAAAATAAAATTGCCAAAAATTCCAAAGACAACCACAAGGCATTCTATAGTTATGTCAAGAATCTAAATGGCAATGCTCAGATCTGCTCTGAGCTACAACAGAATGGCATTAAATATACTGATCCCAAGGATATTGCCAATATCCTGACAGATCTATTTAGTGCCATCTTCACCCCCCTCTCACCCACTAAAGGGCCCATCTCAGTACCAAAAGATTGCCAAATTCCACTAATCACAGCCACACAGGTAGAAACCGCACTCTCCAAAGCTAAGAATACAGCATCCATGGGACCAGATGACATCCCAGGCTGTATACTACATGAACTACAAAATGAACTGGTACCTCACCTAAGTGTCATGTTTAATCATAGCCTCACCTCAGGCTTCATGCCCACTGAGTGGCGCACAGCTACAGTTATCCCACTCCACAAGGGGGGATCCACCTTGGATCCCGGGAACTACTGTCCCATCAGTCTGACAAGCCTGATCTGCAAGGCATGGAGCGCATTATCATGGAACTTATAAACAAAGACATTGGCAACCTTCAAACACTGGAACCCACCCAGTTTGGATTTGTGAACGGCCAATCTTGTCTCCTGAATCTGATTGACTTCTTTGAATCAGTCTCCAGACCTGTGGACGAGGGTAAGGCGGTCCACACAGCCTAACTGGCCCTCGCCAAGGCCTTCAACAACACCCCCCATTCTGGAATCATAGATAAACTTACTAAGCTGGGCATAAATCCCTATGTCACTCAATGGGTTGCCAACTGGCTTACTGACAGAACCCAGACTGTAAAAGTAGCTGACTCCAAATCCAGCTCCAGACAAGTGACAAGTAGAGTAGCTCAGGGTTTAGTCCTGGGACTGCTCTTGTTTGGCATCTACTTCTCTGAAGTACAGGCCAATACTAAGGGACTCTGGTTAACAAAGTTTGCAGATGACTGCAAACTGGGAGCCATTATTGAATCCCCAAATGATGTGGATATTCTACAAAAGGGCCTTACAGAAACAGATGCCTGGTGCCAGAGTTATGGGCTCAAGCTTAATGCCAAGAGATGTATAGTCATCTCCTTTGGAAAAAAACATGTACCCATGAATTACCATATAGGTGGCAGTACACTAAACATCAAAAGTGTGATGAGAGACTTAGGGACACAGGTGGACAGTGGTCGCACTTTCGATAACCATATCGCCACAACAGTCAGAAAACCCTTCTATGTGGCACACCTCATCACTAAGTGCTTTTCTTCCAGAAAAAAGGAGGTCATTGTCCCACTGTACTCATCCCTCATTAGACCCATTATAGAGTATAATGCCCCGTTTGGTGTGTACCTCACAAGACATCTGCCACAGCTGGAAAGGCCACAGAAATACCTCACTAAAAGAATCACAGGCCTAAAGCAGGTGCCATATGCTCTACTCTGTGGCATATCATCTACTCAGAGGTGATCTCTGCTTAACATACAAGACCATGTCAAACCCTGAGCTGTTGGACATGCTCCACTTAAAGAAATCCCAATCCCTCAGAGCCACATGCTCCAGGGATCTAAACCTTGTCATCACAATGAACAAAACATGCTGGTGGGATAGGTTCCTGACCCAGAGACTCCCCATACTCTGGAATAGACTGCCCATACATGTCAAGGAGAGCGTCTCATTGGCCCTCTTCAAAATAAACCTTGATGATTGGATGGGAGATAGAAAATTCACCCCGGGGATCATGTCAGTCGCCTGCTAGACAGGGGTCCAGAGAAGTAAATATTGTGGGAAGAAATATCCAATGAATTCTTATGGCTAGGCTTGTATAGGCCCTAGGGCCGTTAGCCTAGTACCAACCTATGAACCTATGACCCTATGAACCTATACAGAGGAAAGTAATGAAGGGCATAAAGACTAAGAAAGAATATATGTGTGTGAATGAGAGGGAGGATAGAGGAATGGTGAGACTGCAGGAAGTATCATCAATAGCTCTGGGGACTCCTTGTTTTCCATTTCTGTTGCAAAAGCATGGAATACCATCCCATTAGATATTAGGACCCAAGAAATCAAAAATAATTTGAAAAACCTCCTCCGGTCCCATTCACATAGTTCTTTTTTATGTAATTGTTCTGACCCTGGGTAGCTTCACTTAATTAGATCATATCATACTTTAACCTTCTATGGAAGGTTGCAACAACTCCTTTCTATATTCTTAGTCAATCAATGTGTGTTTACTATACTAGCCACTGATAAATGTAACCAAATGACTGACAAAAAATGTCCTTTTAACTTTATTGTTTATTATAACACACTTATAGTATATTTACTTTTTGCTCCTTTCTTGGTCTTGAAACTGTACCTTAACTTTTTGACTCTGTACTGTACTTTATTAACATTTGTATTATATTTACTGTATTTGCTGTACTAATCTTTGTGGAGCTTTTCTTTCCAGGCTTCCACTGAAAATGGGATGCATGCCCAGTTGGACTTTCCTGGTTAACAAATGTAAAATAAATAAATAAGTAGAGGTGGTGAAGGTGTGTGATTTGACATACTTGGGATCAGAAGTTCACAGTAATGGTAAGTGTGGAAGGGAGATGAAAAAGACAGTGCATGCAAGGTCAAGTAGGTGTAGAAGAGTGTCAGGAGTGATTTGTGACAGACTGGTACCAATAACACCAAAAGGGAAGGTCTACAAGATTGTAGTGAGACCAGCTATGTTATATGGGATGGAGACAGTGGCACTGACAAAAAGACAAGAGTCACAACAGGAGTTGAAAGAGTTCCAGATGCTAGGATTTGCATTGGGTGTGCTGAGGATAGACAGGATTAGTAGTCAGTATGCTAGAGTGTCAGCTCAAGTTGTACAGCTTGGTGACAAAGCCAGAGAGGTGAAATTGCATTGCTTTGGACGTGCTTAGGAGTGATGCTGGATACATTGGGAGATGGATGCTAAGGATGGAGCTGACAGGGAAGAGGAAAAGAAGAAGGCCTAAGATAAAGTTCATGGATGTAGTGACTGAGGACATGAGCTGGTTGGTGTGACAGAGCAAGATGAAGAGGTAAGGATGAACTGGAAGCAGATGATGTGTTGTGGTGACCCCTGATGGTAGTAGCCAAAAGAATAGTAAGATTAGGATGAAATCTGTTTTTGGAAAACTCCCACCCGTACACTGGTGTTAAAAGGGTACAGTAGGAGTATCTGTTTAAAGATTAGTGTTTCTGGAATCAGTGTGAGCTTTAGCAGTGTTTCCTTGTATTAACTGCGGTGTTCTGGTTTATGTGCAGATGTCTTAACACTTTGCCCTCATGCATACAGAAATGCTAATACACTTATTTTCCAGTACAATCAGCTGCTGCTATGTAGTAGAACAGATCCTCAACAGGTCTAACTAGCTGTCATACCTTCTGTTACATAACAAGTGCAATTAAACCACTTACCTATCAATTACAGAACTATAGATCCACCTTATGAAGGACATTCTAATGTACTGTATTGTAAATAGGTTACTCCCCTGAAAATACCACTCAGATCACATATACCCCTTCTTTTAGCATTCTCTTTGCAGATACCAGGTTCAATCCTCCCATCCTCACCTATCAGTTGTCCTCTGTTTCCCCTCCAAGCCTAGCTGACATGATTTTTTTTTACTCAGTGCATATAATGCCTTAGCTGGATAATTGTAGGACAAACTCAGTTGCATAAACATAACTGGATTTTGCAAACTGAAATGCCATGTAAGAAATAGTGCACCACCTTACAAGGGTCTGTAATATTTATTTATTTTTTATTTATTTTATTTTATTTTACATTTGTTGACTGGGCTAGTCTAGCTGGATATATGTCCATTTTCAGTAGAGGCCCGGGGAGAAAAGCTCCACAGCAGCTGGATACAACTAATATACAAATGTAACTATAGACATAAGGGGATACTATAGTTGCTAGGAGTTAGGCTTATTTACATTACATAACAAAAGAAACAGCAGTGAGGGAAGGACATATAACTAGGTATATAGCATAATAGGTAAGAGACAAAATAGACACTTTTGACAACAGAGTTTAAAGCAGAAAACTTAGTAAATAAGAAAAGGTTAGTTGTGACAAAAAGAGTTTCAGACAGGATTAGTGCATGGACACAGCCATTGTGAATTAAGGAAGGTTTTCAGATGCTTTTTGAACAGTGGATTAGATGAAAGGGATATAAGATTACTTGCAAGTTTATTCCAAAGGATCCCAATGGTGTTAGTAAATAGAGAATCACCTGATTTGTTATTGCATTTTAGGGTTGCGGCTAGTAATTTATTGGATGAGCGTAGGGTACTTAGATTTTTATAGGAGTTGATCAAGTTACAGAGAATGGGAGTATTTGTAGGATGATGCAAGATTTTGTGGGTGATGGTTAGCTGTTGAAAAAGAAGCTGGTTTTGCAGTTCCAACCATCCTAGTTTACATAGATTTTGACAATGGTGAGTACGGAATGAGGACCCAGTGGCAAATCTGGCAATGTTATTGTAAGATGTGGCCAGCTTATTTTGATTATTTTTATATAGATTTGTAAAAATTGGGGAGGCATAGAGAAGCATGGAAATTAGGTGAGTTTGGGCAATAGTAGTCCTGGCTATAGGTGTTAGGAATGGTTTTAGCCTATAGAGGAATCCCAGTTTTCTATTCACTGATTTGATGGTTGAGTTTATGTGTGATTCAAAGTTGAGGTTATGGTCAATTGTTACGCCCAGGAGTTTAGTAGTTGAGTCTGGTACAATTACAGTGTCATTATTTGATGTAATTGTGAAATCAATAGAGGGAGACTTCTGGGTAGGGGTAAACAGTAGAAGTTTGTTTTTTTTTGGGGTTAAGGAGGAGACGTTTGGAGAACCAGTTTTCAACTAAGGTAAATACTTTTTGGATATTAGACTGAAGTTCAGCAGAAGATGTTGCCGTGCAGATTAGGGTCGAGTCGTCGGCATATTGAATACAGGTGGTTTGAGGTAGGGATGTTTTCAGGTCCTTGATAAAAATAGAAAAGAGGAGGGGCCCCAAGATAGAGCCTTGTGGGACTCCCTGTGAGATAGGGAGTAGAGTGGATAGGCTATTGTCCCAGAGGACTGCCTGTTGTCTATTTCTATGATAGGATTCAAACCATTTGACTGCCTGAGTGTCAACTGAAAGTGAAGTAAGTATATCTATCATTAAGTGATGATTCACCATGTCAAAGGCTTTGGAGAGGTCTAGAAAGAGGGCAGAGGTGAGTAAGTTGCTGTTTCTATTTTTATTAATTGAGTCACACAATGATAGTAGTACAGTAGTAGTACTATGCAAATGCCTAAAACCATGCTGGCAGTTGGCTAAAAGATTATTTTGGAGGAGATGATCGCGAAGTTGCCAGTGAATGCATCTCTCCATGATTTTAGCTAACGGAGAATGTAGAGCTATGGGTCGGAAATTAAAGAGTTCAGTTGAGCTTCCTCCCTTATGTAGAGGTATAATGTATGAGACCTTCCAAAGAGTTGGTATAGTGCATTCTGTGATTGTCCATTTTCAGTAGAGGCCCGGGGAGAAAAGCTCCACAGCAGCTGGATACAACTAATATACAAATGTAACTATAGACATAAGGGGATACTATAGTTGCTAGGAGTTAGGCTTATTTACATTACATAACAAAAGAAACAGCAGTGAGGGAAGGACATATAACTAGGTATATAGCATAATAGGTAAGAGACAAAATAGACACTTTTGACAACAGAGTTTAAAGCAGAAAACTTAGTAAATAAGAAAAGGTTAGTTGTGACAAAAAGAGTTTCAGACAGGCCTAGAGATAGGGTAAACAAGTACTCCAGCTGCCATTTGCAGAAATTCAGCTGGAAGGAGGTCAGCTGAGGGGGTACATGGTTTTAGTTTTTGAAGCTGGGTATGGATGAGAGAGGTTGGAACAGGCTGTAATTGGAGGGGAGGAGGTAAAATGGTTTGTGAGAGTGTGTTGGAGATGCTGGATGGTGTTAAGGTACATGCTAATGATTGGACGGAGAATCTTGAGTCAAATTAGCTGGGGTTGGGGTTTTGGACTGGCCTGGGTGGAGTATGCTATTTATACCTGACCAAAATTTTTGAAGATTTTTATGTTGGGTGTGTTGGAGCTTATGGTAGTGGTTCTTTTTATCTTGGACTATTAATTTCTTTGTAGCATTTCTCAACTGTCTAAAGATTTCAAGATCAGTTGGGTTTTTAGTATTTCTCCATTTAGACCAAATTCGATTTCTTGGAAGGAGTTTTTGTCTTGTCTCCTTAGTGAGCCAAGGTGCAGGTTTTCTCTTAGTTCTGACTGTACGAGAGGGGGCATGATGTTCTAGGATTTGCAGAAATTTATTATTAAAGTAAGAGATTGCTTTGTCAAGTGGTAGGTATTTAAGGGGTGACCGATTGCAAGCTTTAAGTTCGGCTTGAAAACTAGCTTGGTTGAGGTGTTTTTTGTTACAGATAGTTCTATAGATTGTGTGGTTAGGTATGAAGGTTTTTTATCTGGTAATGAAGATAAAAGAATGGTCACTAATATCATCAGGAAGTATACCTGATTTATAGGAAAGAGGATTACTGTTAACTAGAATCCAGTCTAAGGTGGTTTGCTTGTTGCTAGGTTTATGGGTTCTGGTAGGGGAGGTAATGGTTTGATTGAAGTTATGCAGGTTTATATGAGTGTTAGGCTGGGAAGAGTTACAACAATTCCATTCAATGTTAAAGTCACCAAGGAGTATGGTTTCTTGTGGAAAGGATGTGGAGAGCCAATTAAGGACAGTTTCAGGAGTGTTAATGTTGTTGCCTAATATGTCAGACCTGTTCCTCAACAGTATGAGTAAACAATGTAATGGCACATGTGTAGTGCCTGCACTGTTAGTCCAACCATAAAACAGTATGTTTAGAAATTGGAATAGCTAATGAACTCCCTAAAGGAGGAGGAGTAAGGTTCAAAAACATCATTCAAGGTAACTACACCCTCCTACAGGATGGTATAATCAACTTCCAAGCTCAAGTCTCCAAAAAGGACATTAACAGCTGTAGTAAGTTATACCCGGATGCTGTGCCTACACATCTAGACAAATATATGCACACAGCTACATCTGATATGTTCAAAAACAGATCATCCGGGAAATACAATCCATACTGGTGGATGTCTGTCATTACTACAGTCTATAGTAAGTGAAATAGCCTGCTGTTTACAAATACAACATGTAAAAAACAGTCCTGGAAGGGCACTCCCCTCAGTGTATCCAAACAAATAAGACACCTTGAAAAACCCTCATATAGCAACTAATTTATGACACATATCCAGGGATAACCATAAGCCTGTCTTCATTTACATCTGCAAACTGATACATATCACTCAGATTTATTTTGAACTAATTCTGGATGGTATTGCACACACTGACCACTGTAAACTCCAAACCTGCTAGCAGACACAGGTAGCTGAAAAGAGTCCCCCATCTCAACACCAAGCTTAATACATGTGTGCATCATCACCTCCAAACTGTGGTATCTACAAAGAGCAAGTTATCACTGCTCTCTCCAAGACTAGGACCACAGTCTCCATGGGACCAGATAACATTCCGAGCTGTGTTTTTCATGGGCTGCAATGGTGAGCTACTCCACTAGGCACCATATTCAACCACAGTCTGAGTACTGCTGTTGTCCACATTGAATAGAATATAGTGACCATTTTCCACCCCCACAATAGAGGATAGGCAACATATGAGTGGGATTATAGACCCATAACCGTATTCAACCTCTGCTGTAAGGTAATGGAAACAATTTACAATGTATATGCATTTCAGACAAAAGGACATAGGTGACCTCCAAACAGTATATCTGTGCCAGTTAGCTGTTCTCATGGATAGTTTGTGCCTGCAAAACTTGGGGGGAAATAAAACTGTGAGCAGAGACATAGACAAAGCTGTGCACTTATATTATCTTGACTCAGCCAAGTTATTCAACAAAATCCAACATTTGGTCTCAGTGAGAAACTAAGCAAGGTGAATATCACATCTTGTGTTATCAGGTGGATTGCAAATGGGATCACAGACTAACAACACTCAGTCAAAGTGGAAGACTTCAAGCGGCAGTCACTGCTGTCTCCCCTCCTGTTTGACATATACTTCTTAAAAGTCCAAAACAAAGCAGTGTGGCAAACATCTTTGTGCCACTAATGACTGTGACAAAGACATGGGTATTATAACAACTGCACAAACATGTATCACCATACCATGTGGTAATACATGTTCCTGCTTATTAAAAAATAACCCAGAGTATAGTATTCCCAAATTCTGTATCAATATACATTGGAATGCATGTCAACTACAACCTGTGTGTACTGTGGGGAGGAAGGCATTCTATGTCTTACATCTGATTAGAAAAGGCATTAAACCGAGAACAATTTATGTTATAAATCCCCTACACTCATCTATCATCAGCCCTACTAATGAATATAATTCTCCCTTTGATATGTATTGCCCCAGACACCTGCTGGAAGTTGACAGACCCATGTGTCTTCTGTGGGCAGAATGAAGTAGCTGTCACTGTTCGCAGTGTCATACATATAGTATACCAGGTCTACTGGGTAGGATTAGGGAACACACACACATATATATATATATATATATATATTATATTATATATATATATATATATATATATATATATATATATATATATATATAAAAGCTGGCAAACACCAGGGTTTGAAAGAAGTAATACATATTAAGAAGGCTTAAAGTGAAGAATACTTAATTTTAATTAATTGTTTAATTAAAAATTAGTGCTATGGATTTTTAGTGAATTTATTCTGAAGGACTGCACCATTCCTTCTGATTCTAGTAGTTCGGAGGAAAATGATAGAATAAATATTTTGAACAGTCCTAACTTTTCGTGTATTATGGTGTTTGTCAAAAAAGGATTAGGGAACTACTTAGTAAGAGATGTGTTAATTCTGTTTATAATTTAAATATTGAGGAAAAAAGAGCTTTGATTGAATTAAGTAATAATGATTTGATTAGATGCATGAAAGCCAATAAAGGGGGGAATAGTTGTAACGGACTAAGCACAATACATCTTAGCTATGGAAAAAATATTAAATAATCAGGATGATTATTCCCTGTTTACAGTCAGTATAGTATATAAGTGTTACAACTGGATTGCTTAATTTTTATATGAAAGCTTAATGGAAGGGTCTGTGGATTTGGAATTGTACAACTTTCTTTTGATAGTCAATCCAGTTTTAGGTGTGATATTTGGCATCCCAAAGATCCAGAAGGATCCTAGCAAACCCCTTTTAGACCTATAGTTTCTGCTACCAATTATTTTACCCAAGGGATATCCCTTTTTTATATGCAGTAATCAACCCAATTACACAACAACTTGAATCTTCTATAAAGGATTCATGGGATTTTTTTAAATAAAATGAGAATGTTTGCTGCATCCTATGATTTTAATTCTAGTAAAAATACTATGATCACTATTGATATTAGTTCCCTCTTTACTGCCATACCTCATGACAAAGGAATAGAATATACCAGGAAATACCTTACCACCTTTACTAGTATTGCTAGTCTCGAGATTAACTTTTATTGTGAACTATTGGAAGTGTTATTTGATGACAACTATGTTATGTTTGATACGAAATGTTATAAGTACAATAAGGGGGGTGACTATGGGTTCTCCAACTGCCACTGCTTTTGCTAATGTTGTTCTGTGGTGGTGGGAATATGAAATTATGATCCTTAAAAGAAGAATGCAGAATACTATAATATGTTTGTTGATTATCTTTTCCTAATAGCTGTAGGGAACACAGAGGATGCTACTATGATCATTGACAGATTAAATTGTATGTCTGATTTTTTGCATTTTACCTTAGGTGAATGTCGTATGGAAGTCAACTTTTTGGATGTTAAATTAAACATGAACCAAGAGAGTAGGCTTTTTGATAGTAGCATACATAGGAAGAGTGTGTTTTCAAATAATTGCCTTCATTATCGTAGCTACCATCCATCCTTTATAAAGAAAAATATCCACGGGGGCAACATATTAGAGCCTGTCCGGTGACCACTGATGAGGGGAGATTTGAGAAAGAAGTGGAATTTATTACTTCCTTATTTATTAATAGAGGGCCTAAGAGGCAGTTCCTGACAAATGTAGTGAATGAAGTAAAAGAAAAAAGAAGTACATTTTTTCACCTATTTTAAGGGAAAATGTCATTCCTCGAAAGGTTATAATACTCCTTTTACCCCATTAATAGCAAAAGTTTAACATGTAATTTAGAAATTACAGTTGAAAGTTTGGATATTAGAAATATCATTAGAAACAACTGGAAGATAATACAGGGAAATAGAGAGTTGTTTAAAGTGGTAGGAAGTAAATCTAATTTTGTGCATAAAAGAGGTGTTAATACTGAAACTATTTTAAAGAAGGACAACACTAGATGGCCAGATAAACCCTGTATTACTACTAAGGACATAGGGATGCACAAATGTGGGGTATGTAATATGTGTAGATATATCATAGATGGGCCTTACATAAGTGTGGAACATTGAAATTATACTATTAGTATACCAGGATGTTATAATTGCAACACCAAAGGGATGGTTTATTTTAGTAGGTGTTCTGGATGTGATGCCTATTATATTGGAATGACCATCAGGTGCCTACAGGATAGGAATTGGAATCATATATATTCCTTCAAAAAGATAGATGCAAATAATGCCTTATTCAAACATGCTAGATGTAAAAAATAGAGCAAATTTCTTTTCTCATTCTTGAACAAGTTCCTCATGATATGAGGGGTAGAAACTATAAGAATACGTTAAAGGAGAAAGAGACCCTTTGGCAGCTTAAGTTTGAAGCTGACAAACACCAGAGTTTGAATGACGTAATAAATATTAAGTATTTTTGAATAATAGAAGGCTTAAAGTGAAGACAGAACAAGGCTGATTCAGCTTTTATATAGGGTTCATCATTTTATGTTTCTTTGTTTTTCAGATACTTAATTTTAATCAGTTGTTTAATTAAAGCTTTAACAAGTTTTTAAATGTGATATGTTTGTTGATATAGTTAAGTGACATGGATTTTTAGTGAATTTACTCTGAAAAGTCACTTGGCTGACGAAAGCGGGTATTAAATTGTTATTAAGCTAAAACTGGAGTTTTTTTTGTCTCTGTATCTCACTTTGGTGGTATTTTTGGTGTGTTATTGTTTTATTACCACTGTTGATTATGTTTGGTTTCTTTATTTTAGTTTCATCTCTCTCTCTCTCTCTCTCTCTCTCTCTATATATATATATATATATATATATATATATGTGTGTGTGTGTGTGTGTGTGTGTGTGTGTGTGTGTGTGTGTGTGTGTATGTGTGTGTGTGTAGGTTTGAGGCTGATTATGTATGCATTACATGGCTGTCTTTGGCCCAAATGGGATGAATATGATCACATCCTTATTAAGTCATATGGGACCAAAGTTACCTGTTCCAGGGACCTCAATGTACACTATGACATACATAGGACATGCTGGAGAGTCACATACATCTCTCTGTGGCTGTCAGTCCTCTGCAGTAGACGTCCAATCCATGTCAAGCAGATCACCTCCATAAACCTGTTTAAGGTCAGGCTGGCTGACTTGATGTGAAAATCATCCCCCACGGATCACTGCAGATTCTGTCTTGGACATGTAGAGTCCTTTCTATAAGAATCATGGCCATACATTTTATCTGCCATTGCATATTATATTGTGATGTATCGGCTACTCTTCTAAACACCATCAAGCCAATACCCTTGTCACAGCCTATGAACCTTGGAACCTATGGTGATGTCCATGAAAAAAGCAAAACATTATACTGTATTACTGTTATGATGAGATTTGTCTGCAGTGTTGACATAAAATGCAGAGCTCAGAATCTGATGGGTTGACTTTTTATGTGCACATATAAGCATGTACTAAACAATCCTGAAAGAGAAGGTTAGATATATTAATGAGACACATTTCATTGACTGACTTTACAAGCCTTACAAAAGTATCAAATGGAAAGTAGAGGAATTATTATGCTAGCAACTGTCTAAATGGCTAAGCACACTATAACTGACATCTACAATTATCAAGCCAAGAACCCAAATGGAGATATAAAATACACATTAATGTAGGTAGTCACCCTGTGCATAAGACACATAGTTTTAGTATCCCTGAATCCAAAAGATAGACACACAACAGAGATGTTTCATATCCATCATCACTTGCATAGGATGGTTTGTGGGGGTGCAGGAGGCCTAGGCTGACACAAAATATTGGTGAGTGTGTGTATAAGTGAGTCAGCAAGGGCAGCAGCCAACATGGAGAATGCAAATACAGCATGTGTGTCAGCAGGTAATCTCAATGTGACATTGGTGTGTGAGTGTCTGCATAAACACAGCCAAGCTCAATGCTAGCTCTAAATGTCCATGTATCAGACAGCTATGAGCCATGCATGGTAGAGTTGACAGTTCATCTTCACCCTGATCACGAGAACTAGCCCCACCAGGAGTTGCACTGGCATCTCCATGCCCAAGGTCAGATGGTGTGCTACTATCTGAGGGTGACTGATGTCTGCTGGATATGCTCCCTTCATGGGAATGCCCAGTACCATGACCCCATGGATTGCTATGTCTGGATGTGGACAGCACAATCTCTGATAGAGCAGTTGATGTACTGCCACTTCAGAATGTTGATCAGGCACAGCCACATTGGCTCTCAGCAGATGTAGTTGCTGACTTACATGCACAAGGTCCACGTTCTCCTCCTAGCAGACATTCCAACACAGACAATTTGCATTCCATGATAGATGCTCCCTCATGGACACATCCCATTCATATGTGTCATTGAATCAATCCAGTGTATCAGCAACACAGTGGAGGCAGCCACGGATGTCAGACTGTGCCACATCCTATCCCTGAGCGTTCTTCTGAAATGACACTCTGAACATGCATGTGCCTCCATTACAGCCCTAAACATACATTGAGTGACACGTGAAGAGACACCTGCAGCTGGTGGTGGAGGGACAGCAATCTCTGACGAGCACCCCTATAAATCCATCTTTGTGGCACCTTGCCAACAGTTTGGCTATGGACAGTGTCAACAGGCACTGAAGCTATGGTAGCCACACTTCCCTGGTCTATGTCTTCACCCTCCAACTGTCCAGTATCTGTGGCCTCAGTGGACTGGGTATGCGGAGGCATACTGGCTGTGTCTAGGGATCCTGAGAGGGGTGTTGGATGTCAGCCTCTGTGTCAGATTCAGCCTCTGCAACCCCTGACTGTGCCTCACTTTGGCGACCATCATCATCAGACTCTGATGAGACACTGACATCAGGTGGTGCAGGGACACAGAACCACTTCCATGTTCACCTGTGATAAAAGGAAAAAGAAACAGGACAACATTAATACCTACACTACTATGCTACAATATATTTTAAGTAATTTACACTGCTGTCACTGTTATAGATATTTAAACCTACAAAGCCATAAATAGTGGGTGGACAAAGGCTCAAGAATAGGGACAAATATGACATAATCCTTCTACAAGCCTGGACACTTGATAGAATAACAGGTTTTGCTTCACCATGACATTCCTGAAGGGTATGCAGTATGAATGCAAGATCTGTATCATACTATTTAATGTATGCAATCATTAATAACTTGTCAATAATCTGCCAGTCAATTACTATGATCTTAAATATGGACCAGAAATATAAGTAAAAAATATTGACATTCAGCAAAAATCTGTGCAGTGGACAGGTATGCAGGCAGTACTGCAATACATACAACAGGCCTGAGAGGACACTTTAGCAGATATGTGGGAATATATATATATATATATATATATATATATATATATATATATATATATATATATATATACATACATAGATACAGTACAGACAAAAAATTATTCCACTTACCAACGGATGTAGCCCGTGATCCTTATTGCTCTGGGACAAGTAAAGGAAGACAATGGTAACAGCATCACACATTTAACAGTACAACAGGGGTTAATACTTCTACTCACCTATATGTATGGTAAAATAAATTTTATTAGGAATCTGGCTGACATCCTTAAAATAAGCATAAAACTGCAACTATCTGAAATGCCCCCACCCAACAGAAGTACAGCTTGACGCAACTATATACACGTATGACAGAATGCAGCAGTATTTTAATGATGATGTAACAAAGCATACCTGGAAGCTTCACATGTGATGTGGGAATGCCCCCCACATCCAGAACATAATGGCTCAAGGATTTCTGGAGCTGTTCTGTGTGGAGATGTTTACCAGGAATTCATCTGTGGCAGTTAAATGACCAAAAAGCAACCTGCTATACATTAAAACTATACACACTATTACAGAATGAATGCAACAGTATTTTACTGATGATCTCTGGTACCATCATTGACTGGATCCTAACAACTCACCCAAACCTTATCATCAAAGCCAGAACATTACCTGATTCTCTCAACAATCACCTACCAGCCTTCACCGACCATCTCCCATCTCCACTGCATAAACAACAACACTACATCCAAACCCGCAACCTCTCCTCTTTCAACCCTCTAACTTTCTCTGAATGCTTAAAGCATACTGACTGGTCCCCTCTAAAAAAAACTTCCTCTAGATGATGCTGTTTTCTACTTTAACCACTCATTTCTAACCCTTCTGAATCAGCACCCCCCCCCCCAAACTAAATGCATCAAAACCAATCCCTGCCCATGGTTATCAAAAGATACTAAACTAGCCTTGCACCAAAGGGACAAAAAATGGAAACAATATCAAAAACATAAAAACCCTAACACCCTCCTAGAGTATAAGCAACTACGAAACTCTGCAAAAAAACTAATAATTAAAGACAGCAAAGCCCACTACTCCAAACTCCAGTCCTTGCACCCAATAAATCCCAAAAAATTCTGGGACTCCATCTCATCAATGCTGCATCCTGGCAACAAATAAAACCCCTGTCCAGACCCCAGCCTCTTCAACCTTGAAACAGCAAGCCAATTCAACTAATTCTTCATAGATTGCATAGCTAAACTATCAGCCTCCTTCCCACCTCCCTCCTCCACCACTACACCCTCCTGCCCCAACCACCACCCCAGTCATAAACCTTCCTCCACATCTTTCTGCCTCAAGCCCATCCCCACAAGCACTGTAAAAAGACTTCTCCTCAAACTCAAGCCCTGTCACAATGCACCCGACAATCTTCCACCCACCTTCCTCAAACAATCTGCAGACAGCACTGCCTATCCCATCTATATTCTTATAAATAGATCCATACAAGAATCATACGTCCCTGCTATCTGGTGACATGCTTACATCATCCCCCTCCATAAAGGTGACAAAAATACTGATACCACCAACTTCAGGCCTATTGCCATCAGCACAACTCATGGCATGCCTAACACTAAACAATCTCCTCTCCCATACTCAACATGGCTTCCGCCCTGACCACAGCACCATGACTGCCCTTCTTTCCATTCTTGAAACCATAAACCTCAAATGCAACTAAGTCAAGTCCATATCCACGCTATTCCTTGATCTGTCAAAGGCCTTTGACACCATCTCACACACCCTACTTATATCCCAACTCTTCATCCTACACCTCTCTCTCACCACCATCGCCTTGTTTTCCAGGTACTTGCTCAACCACCAACAAGCTGTTCAATGGAAAACTTCAACCTCCCACTTCCTTCTCACACCCACAGGTATCCCACAAGGTTTTGTTCTTGGTCCTCTTCTCTTCAAACTATTCATTAACAACTTTCATCAATCCATCCCAGACTCATCTATCATCCAATATGCAGATGACTCAACAATCATCTGCTCAGCTTTCTCCCCCTTCGAGCTCCTAGAAAAAAAAAACAACTAGCCTTTTCTAAAACAGAAACCTAGATGCAGTCAAACCATCTGGCACTAAATGCAAATAAAACCAAACTAATGTTTTTTCCTCTACCAAAAACTCCATTGACAAATTCACATTCACCATACAGAGCCAAATCAACACTCTCCTTGAAATTGTTCCCAACACCAAGCTTCTCGGCATCATTATTAATGAAGAACTAAAATCTGACACCCACATCCACTCTATAATCAAGAAAATCCACCAAAAGTTAGGTGTCCTCTACAGGCATACCCACTTCCTAAGCCTCTCTACTACCTGTCAAACTCTTGCATCCACCTTCCTACTCCCCTCCCTTATGTATGGTGCCTCTCTTTTCACCAATCTCCATCTTGGCCTTTGGTCCAAACTTGAATCCTGCTACCACAAGATCTCCAAATTTGCAACCAATTCAAAAAACTCAGCCCACCACTGCCACTCTCTCCTCACCCTCAACTGGCTTGAACTACCCAACTACCTCAGTTACCTCCAACTCACCATTACCCACAAGCTTACATCCTTAAAACCTTACATTCCCAACTGCTTACTCAAATCCAAAAAAACAAAATCTCCTTCAGGTCCACAAACCTGCATGACCTCCTGGCCATCTACTGCTGTCCCACTCCTTAGGTAAACAGTGGGACTCTCTCCCCATACACCTATGTAACCTACCTAACCATACAAATTTAAAATCTCAACTACTCTCTCATCTTTCTTTCAAATGGGAATGCCCTTGCCACGCTCCAAATGAAACCTCTCCCCCATTCCACCTTGCACTGACTCATCCAACTACCTCTACTATTAATTCATCCCACCCAAAACAATCCCTCCTCTACTAAAAACTAACTTTCTCTCTAATATCTAGTGTACTATACTCTCCAATCTCAAATATACTATTACCCTCTCCATACATAATACTTTACTAACCTACTAATGGCTAGTAGCTATATATTTTGAAATGTTAAACCTACAATTGAGTTTATAACAAAAATATTCACTTTATGTAAATGTTGAAATTTCTGTATTGAATTATGTCTTTTCATTTTTATAACATTGTGACAAGCCAATTGCATTGGAGCTTATCTGAAAATGTTTAATTAGCTGTATGAACTATGTCCTTTTGTAACATGTGAAATGTAACTTGCAATTATTGAGGAGATTTTTCTCCCCGGGCCACCACTGAAAACGGGCTCTTCTTGGCCCAGTGGACTTTCCAGTCATGAAACTTAAATAAATAAATAAATAAATAAATAAAGTAATAAATGATCTAACAAAGCCTACCTGGAAGCTCCTCTTGAGATGCATGAGTGTCACCTATGTCAAGGACATACTGGCTGTTGGACTACTGGAAACTTTCCAGAGTGGCAATATTTGCCAGGAAGTCCTCAGTGGCACTGAGGGGTTGTTCTGCTGCAGGACCTCCACCAGTGACCTGATGATTTGTGTACCACTTCAGCTGCATGCCTCCTGGAAGCATGAACCATATTAGTAGTTGTGTGATGCACCTGCTCTGTTTGTCCACCCTTTTGATATCTTGAACAGGGTTATCCCATAGTTCCACATGTTCAGCCATTCTTGTCTGCACTCTTGACAGTAGGACTTAATGGTGTTGTCTGAGTGCATCTATAATCAGGTCATTTTTGGCCCCAGAAAATGGTGACCTACATCTAGGGAGCATATAGTTTGCTGAAAGACAAAATAATGATAACGCATTTAAAGATCACATAAGTACAAATAAATTGTTGTACAGATAATGCAGTAAAGGTAGACTCCCAATTTTCAGCAATGGATTAAACTGTAAAGTTTCAACAGTGGCCAGTAAATAATAAGGGTGGTTACAAAACTAAGAGAGTAACAAAAGCAACAAATTCTTGATTGTGCCCTAACAGATACTAAACTGTGTCATCTACCCAACATAACAGTCCACTCCAGTTTGTGGATAGCAGGACATCACCACCCCCCAAAAAATAAATAAATAAATAACAGGGTAAGGAACAATGTTGTTAACCAAACAACATTGAAATGTTAAAAATACTATCAAAGGATCTCTCCATGGAAAGTGTATACATAATTAGCACACAGCATTATACTTTCGGCCTACACTACATCCTCTGTACTTCGCACATTGCTGGAAAGTAAGGCCATGTAATGAGTATGGTTATGACAGATGCATACAGATTTACTTGACATTTATTCTTATCTACAGTCCAGCATATGTGTTTGGTTACATGATGGATACATACCTGATGGAGTACAATACTCAGAAGAAATGTGTGTCTAAGTTACAATCATGTAATAACTCTCATCCACATCAGTTTACCCAGCTACATATTTGCCTTTTTATACTGGAGTACATCAATAATTGATTGCATGTGTTCTACTCTGTGCTTCAGAGATGCTAATTACAGCATATACAGCTGAACTACATTCTAATCAACCAGTCATGTGGAGCTAGTCAACAGGATATAAAGGCATCCATGTTGTCTCCATTTTTTTTGTTTTTTTGTTTTTAATAAATAACTGGAATATAGACGCAGGGTAGGTACAGAGAGATTGTTGTTAGCTGCTGCTTTTTGAATGCATCTGTCTGTGATACAGACTGAAGACACCATTGCTGCTGCTGGCAATAGCCATACACAAAGAAGTTGAAAGGTTTGCAGGGCACATAGTCACTGGAGGAACTGAACGAACTCTCTCAGCAAGAAACCGAGACAAGTGCAGGAAACCACCCCAGTGGAAAGTAATCTATGTGTCTAAATTTAAATGCTATTCCTAGTCATTGGGACATTTTATAGACTAGCAGGGGGCATGTATGGTGTGTTACAGGCATCACTTTTCAGGATATTCAAAACATCACTGCATGGTATGCTACAACATGGCAAATTTAAACATTAGTTTTGAGTATATTTTCAGATGAATACTACAGTTGTAACATGCACTGCATTAGCCTAAATTAATGTCTGCCTTACATTAGAGTCATGTACACGACAACAAGAAATGGGGAACAGGGTAGTGTCTACATTAACCATGAGGTGTACAGCTCAAACTGGCAAGTCATGTTTAATTGCATGTGTATCATCTGCTACATGTGTGTTGGCAAACCTGCCAGGTAAGATGAATCCCATATTTTCCACATCTCCCAACTGCTCCCAATGTGTGCTATGGGAGATATCTCACAGGCACATGTAGGGATGGATATTTTTGTTCCCCACACAAAAAAAAACAGTCAGTGCTTGTTTATGCTAGTCAACCTGCCTTCAATTTTTTGCTAACTGCATAACATAGTCCCAGTTAATATGCTTCAGTATTCTAAAGGCAATAATATAGAATTGTTTTCAAACACGCTTTGTACCACAGTACTTGTCAGATATTTGCTGACTGACCAAGGAACACAGCATGTTAGGAGAGTGTTGTGTATTTGAAAACAAGATCCTAATGGCCTGTGTAAGGAACAAGTGCAGTATTTTCCAAGTTAAACATTTCATTAAATGCAGCACCAAGGCCCAGCACTTCTGGGCTATCATCCTGCCCTACCTGGACCCTCAGGTAGATCTGCCCAAGGACAAGGCATGTTGTCCCCACTGGGACAATCAGAATATGTCAATATAAATGTGCATTTCCTTTTTAATTAAAGAAAAGAAAAGGGGAAGATAGGAAAATGGTGAAAGGGAGAGCAAGCAGGGGGGAAAACAAAGTGAAAGGAATGTAGGAATGTGCAGAAAGGGTGTAGGTAATAACCATAGCTATCCATTTCTTCAACAGTAACAACTGGGCACATGTACACATTTTAAGCTGTATTTGGACTGTCACCTCCAGAGATAGGGGTGATAACAACATAATTGCATTGTGAAGCCAATTGGATCAAATCAGGTATGTCAAGTAAACACATTTGTGAAATGGAGAGCTGTGTATGGGATGTTATTTTTTGCAGAGACAGATGTCCTTTTTTATCTTATTCTTAAAGAAGAGTGGAATGTTGGGAAGGGAGATAGGCAAGTCTGGGGCAGGCAAGTTGGCAAGGTGAGGAAGCATTTACCGACAGACAAGACATGCAAGACAAGGACAGCGTTAGTAAAGGACACAAGAGGGGGGTGAACACCTTGGTTGGAGTGGGGGAATAGAGGTCCCATTGACATCAGCATGATAGTGTGAGTCAAGTTCTCACCCACTGGACTGTCAGCACTGTTCCATTACTGCCCCACTGGCTGCAGTAGCCAAAGTCTGCACCCATGGCCAGTCTGCTGTATAAGGATAGACATCCAGAGTTGGCATGTACCCATGGTCTGGTGCACAATCCTATGCACCACATCTGGCAACTCTACATGGGTGCTGTATGCACCACCCTCTGCCTATGCCCCCAGAGGGGACAACATGCCTTGTCCTGGGGCAGATCTACCTGAGGGTCCAGGTAGGGCAGCGGCAGCAGGAGGGGTACCACCAGATGATAGCCCAGAAGTGCTGGGCCTTGGTGCTGCATCCAGTGGAGAGAGTGTAGGTGGATCTCCAGGAAGCGGCCTACCTTGCTGTGCTGTAGTAATAACATAAAGAAAAAAAAAGCAAAAATGAAATAAAATATGAAAAAAAATTAATTGAAGATTTAGAAAAATGAAAAACAATCAGAAAAAAATATAAAAAGTGTTAAATAATATTAATACAGAGTATCAATAACAACTTCTAAGAATTTTCTTTATTACTTGGACTTACACATTCTCAGCTAGAGCGTCTTCTGTGTGGAGGCATATGTGAATGGAGCATGCCTTCATTGAAGGTTGTGCATCAGGGCTGGTAAAATATCCACTACCAATCATAACCAGGAAAAAGCTGAAAGACACAGACAAACAAACAAACTTGGACTACATGTAGAGTGATTACACTTGACAGCAGACCATTAAAGCCACAGGTCTGGAAGGCTGCACTTCAAGTGCTATAATGATGACTAAATAATGGTACTGTATTTTTTACTGATGTAAACCTAACACAGTATTGTAATCAAATGATTTTTATATTTGGGGAGTGTGGTATTAAAACCCATTAGCAGTGTCTACTAATATACTGTACTTTTCCATTGGAATACAACAAAATACAAACACTCTTTCATTTTACACTTTATAGACTGATGGCCACTGTTATATGAGAATGTGCAACTGTTGCTTTGGATTCCAGAGCACAACCCTTCACCTTTTAGAGCAGTATATCTATACATATAAAATATCAACCCTGGCCCTCCTACTCTTTCTATCGACTTTCTCAAGACAAATGCACCTCACAATCTACCTTACCTCTCCAGAAATGCTAGTGATCCACTAATACTAAACATTAATATTAGAAGTCTATCAAATAAAGTCCATGACAACCACAAGCCTTCTATAGTTATGTATAGTTACGTAAAGAATCTCCACAGCAATACCCAGATTTGCTCTGAGCTACTGCACAATGGTACCTCTTATATCAAGCCAACAGATATAGCCAGTATACTGGCAAACAGATTCAGTGCCAGCTTTACTCCTCTTGCCCCAAAGGACTAATCACAATACCAGTAGATTGCCAGGCACCCAGTATTACTACCACACAGGTTAAAATAGCACTGTCCAAGGCCAAGAATACAGATTATATGGGACCTGACAATATCCCTGACTGTGTTCTACATGAACTACAGAGTGAACTGGCACCTCACCTGTGCGCTCTGTTCAATCACAGCCTCACCCCAGGCTTTGCCCATACTGAATGGAGCACTGATACAGTCATCCCTCTCCACAAAGGAGGAGTGATTACAGACCCTGGGAACTATTGCCCCATTAGCCTGACGAGCCTGATATGCAAAGCTATGGAATGCATCATCATGGACCTAATAAACAAGGATATAGGGAATCTCCAAACTCTGGATCCCACACAGTTTGGTTTTGTGAAGGGTAGATCATGCCTGCTCAACTTGATTGATTCTTTGAGTCAGTCACCAGAGATGTGGATGAAGGCAATGAGGTTCATACAGCCTACCTTGATATGGCCAAGGCTTTTGTTGCCATTCCCCACTCAGGAATCATAGAAAAACTCACTAAGCTAGGCATCAACCCCTATATCACTAGGTGGGTTGCAAACTGGCTCACAGATAGAACCCACAGTTTGAAAGTAGCTGACTCCAAGTCTGACTACCGACTCATCACAAGTGGAGTCCCACAGGGTTTGGTCCTGGGCCATCTCCTGTTTGGTATCTACTTCTCTGATGTCCAGGCCAACATGTATGGACTCTGGCTAACAAAGTTTGCAGATGATTGCAAGCTGGGAGCTATTATTAACTTCCCAAGTGATGTTGACATCCTACAGAATGGCCTCAATGAGACCAACGACTGGTATCAGAACCATAGCCTTAAGCTCAATGCCAAAAAATGTGTCATCATCCCCATGGGAAAAACCCAGTTCCCATGAATTACTACATTGATGGTAGTCCACTGAACACAGAAGGCATTGTAAGAGGTCTGGGAACACAGATTGACAGCAACCTCTGTTTTGATTACCTCATTGCCACTGTGGTCAGAAAGTCCTTCTATGTGGCACATCTCATTACTAAAGGACTTGCATCCAGGAAGAAAGAGGTCATTGTCTCCCTCTACTCTTCCCTCATTAGGCCAATCAAGTACAATGCCCCATTTGTCACATACCTCACTAGACACCTGCAACAACTGGAGAGGCCACAAAAGTACCTCACAAAGAGGATCCTAGGCTTTACGCACTTGTCCTATATGGACAGACTCAAAAAACTCCAACTATTCTCTCTCATATCGCCTAATCAGAGGCAATCTCTGCTTGTCTTACAAAGCCATGTCTGACCAAGCTCTGTTAGAAATGCTACCTCTAAAAAAATCCCAATCCCTCCATACCACACTCTCCAGAGACCTCAACCTCATTACCACAATTAACAGAACATGCTGGAGGGACAGGTTCATAATCCAGAGACTGCCCATGCTATGGAATAGACTTCCCATACATGTCAAGCAGAGCACCTTGCTGACCCTCTTCAAGAGAAATCTTGATGAATGGATGGGAAGCAGAAAATTCACCCCGGGGATAACTCCAGTGGTTCCACTTGACAGAGGCACTGGGAACTAAGATCAGGTGGCACTGTGCCAGGGTAATCCAATGGCTAGGCTTGTAAAGGCCCCAGGAGCATTAGCCTAGTACACACCTATGAAGCTATGAACCTTTGACCTCCATGCTAATCTTTCCATCTACTCACCAGATGTAGTACTTCTAAATGAAACATGGCTAAAACATGACATCTACAATAATGAAATTACTTCCCCTGGCTACAATTTACTACACAAAGACCAAATAAACAAAAAGGGAGAAGGTATTGCAACATCATTTCAAGACCAACTAAATGTCATAACATTAGACATCCCTACTCCAGACCTAGGTACCACCAAAAATTTATTTACTAACCTCAAAATTAACACTGCAAAAACTATCAGTATAACTGGATGCTACTTCCCACCTGGTAATAATATATCCACCCTTGAGAACTTATTTTACTGGGTATCAGAGATACTCCCTGAATAAACCATTATTCTAGGCGTCTTTAACATTGACTGGACACAATGTAACTCAACTATACCCACTACTCATAGCAACCTCCACAGATTCACTCAGCTAATCCAATATCCTTCTAGAAATGACAAATCATTAAACAGACAGTCTATCCTATACTGTATGGTTTCTAACAAACCTTCCCAAATAGGTCAATCTGGTTGCCTACCCGACAGCCTGAGTGACCACTTACCTACCTATATAATTACACATCACCCAACTCTAGAAAAACCTACCACCTTCTAACAAATACAGAAAAAGAATTTCATACCAACTAACTTTATCTCAGCACTAAAAGCTTGTAATTGGAATCCCATTAAGCAACCCAACCTTAATGAAGCTGCTAGGTTCTTTTCCTCCACATTCTTAACTCATTAAAGCTGAGTGCACCTCTAGGTGTTTCTGCAGTTACCTCCTACTGCGCCTCTAGATGTCAAATATTCTTCTTCTTCTTCTTTCAACTTTTTCCTGGTTATGGGTTGCCACAGCAGATCATCTGTCCGCTCATGATTGGCAGTGGAGTTTTATGGTGTCGAGCTGCCAGCCCAGCACTGAACCTTCCACAGAAGGCACACATACGCACACGCACACACTCAACCCTAGGGCCAATTTTAAAGTGTCCAATCCACCTACAGCATGTCTTTGGGAGGAAACCGGACCACCTGGAGGAAACCCACATGACCACAAGGAGGACATGCAGACTCCGCACAGAAGGCACCACAGCCGAGAATTGAACCAGAGAATCTCTTACTGTGAGGCAGTAACGCTGACCACTGCACCACCGTGGCTGCCCGCAAGTATTGCTTGCTCATATTTGCATTAATAATTTTTAAACCTTGCTACATACAACGTATCAGAATATTTTGTGCTGAAGCATACATGATAGCAAACACAAATGTATTGATATATGACCTCTGTCAGTGAGTATTTATTAGAACTGTAAGGTGATAACCATTAGAATTAAATCTATGCATCCTGGCTGAGCAAAGAAAACAGATCTCTACTTCATGCAAGAGAAAAAGCGTGGTCCAGCTGGCACAAAGCTAAAACAACAAACTCAAAACAAAAATACGTATAACTCAGAAACAAAACCAAAAAATGATCAGAACAGATAAATTAACTACTATCATAGCATACAAATGAAACATCAACATAAAACTAAAAGTTTTGGAAAGCTATTAATAATGTTCTTCAGCCAGGAAAATCTAAGACTCCTTCCCCTACTACTACAGACACCTCAACTAATATTGACGTCCAATTTAACAAATTCTTTACTGAATCCATACTTGCACTAGCTAATTCTCAAATGTCCCTTGACCCCAGTGAAAAGTGCATACATACAAACATACATACAAATATTTCATGCACATGCATTAATGCCTTTCAAACTTGCCAATATACCAGAACACTTGTTCCCATAATAAGTGTTCAGGCCGTTCTTAAAAGTACCTAAACTACTACTCGGTTTATATAATTTGGTAGTCTGTTTCATGCTTCAACTATTCTGTCAGAGAACCAATTAGTACACTTCTCAGTCATATAGAATCTTCTACATAGGTTGTCTGATGATTCTCTAAAACTTTTTGATAACCCCAAACATTCCCAGAGGTAGTTGTCTCTAAATGCCCTATATACCTGAATAAGATCTCCTCTTAGATATCTGTAAGAGACACTATACAAGTTCAGACATTTTAGTCTTTCATAATAACTTAAATTTTCACATCCATGGAAGCTCTTGGTATATTTCCCTTGTACTCTTGCCAGTTTACTCATGCTTGCTTTCTTACAGGGTTTCATTATTGTTATTCCATACTCAAGTTTGGGTCTAATGTAACAAACAATAACTTCATCATTTTTGATTTTCCACAACCTATAGTTATATGACTATCATTAAACAATTGGTTGATATGATTAGAAAAACTCATAGCTGAATCTACCCATATACCCAGGTCCTTAAATGAGTCTACTGTTTCAATCACTGTGTGTTGTATTAAATATTCACCTTTCAATTTATGTCTCATATGCTTAGTTTTTGATGTATTTATCAGCATATTATTCTCCTGTGCTCAAATGGTCAATTTAGTTAAGCTATTTTGCAGTCATGCCTAATTTGTAACACATGTAATCAGTTTACCCAATTTCAGGTAATCTGCATATAGACTGTAGAACACCTCAGATGAAAAATTTAGGTCTGAAATATACAATCTAAACAAGTAAGGGCCTAGGACTGAGCCCTGTGGGACACCCTAACTGTAGCCAAGGGATTTCACCTGTCTAGTTGCTGTATGATACTTGCCATGACCTATTTGTAAGTCATGCAGCTATCCATCTTATCAAGAGTACATCAATACCTAGTTGTACTAATTTATTTATCAGTGTTTTGTGTACGAGCCTGTCAAATGCTGAAGTTAAATCTATATAAATTATATCACAGACAAATTTTTCAAGTAAAAACACCTTACTAATGAAAATAGCTTCTCCTTTCAACCTGCCCCTTTGATTAAAAAGAACTTAAAAAGCTAAAACCAACCACTCTAGCTGCAGACTAACTCCCAGCTGAATTTTTAAAAATTGCCGCTGACATAATAATATATTCAGTAGCCATCCTTATCAAGTGCTCTATCTCTGAAAAACTAGTCTCTGACTTCTGAAATGTCTCCCATATTATTCCCTCCATAAAGGGGGCAACTCAAAAGAACTAACAAGTTACTGCCCCATAGCTAAACTGTCTCCCCTCTAAAAAATACTGGAAAGGTGTATTCACACACAAATTATGATACACCTAAACACACAAAAACTTCTAACAACATGGATTCAGGCTTTACCATAACACAAACACTGCTCTCATGTCATTCACACACATAGTTAATGGTTACAGAAACAAAGGTAAATATGTTTCAGTAATCTTCCTAGACCTTTCCAAGGCTTTTGATATGGTTAATAATAACAAGCTCATAAAAGGTCTCTCAGAACTAAATCTTTGCCAATCCACTATCGCATGGGTTCATAGTTACCTAACAGGGAGACAGCAGGCGGTTAAGTGGTATTAGGAGCTATCTCCTCTGCTCCAAGTAACAATAAGGGTTTCACAAGACTCCATTTTCAGGCCTCTGTTATTTACTATATTCACCAACAACCTTTATTCCTCTACTCTCCACTCCTCAGTCATCCAGTACGCAGATGACACTGCATTGGTTTGTGCCTCCTCTTCCCTCCAGAAACTGCAACAACAAACTCAAGCTTCCTTTCTGTCTGTCTACTCTTGGCTCCCTGACCACAAACTAATACTCAACCCAAGAAAAATAAAACTTATCATCTTCCAACATACCGTCCTGACTTCTCATTCAACATCATATCCAGTGACAAAACTATCATAGCTCTGTTACACATAAAGCTTTTTCATGTTGTGATTCACTGTAACATGAAATTTGATATCCACATCTCTCTCACCATAAAGAAAGTAAATAAAAAACTAGGTACACTATATAGAAATAAACAGTTCTTAACAAACACTGCTAGGGCCACTATCACATGGACAAATCTCGTCTCTACACTACCATATGCCTCTCCAAACATCACCAACCTTAAAAAATCTGATTTGACCAAACTGGAAGCCTGCTATAATAACATCGCCAAATTCGCTGCTAACAGTTCATATAGATCACACCACTGTATAGCTCTCAAACAGCTCAACTGGCTTGAACTTCCTCACCTACTTCTATATAATCAACTTACCCTGTCACATAAAATTCTATATCAGCCAGAGAAAACCCCTTCACTACAAAACCTGATAATGTAATACTCCTGTGCCAGAAACCCGTGCTGCACTCACAAACTCATCCTTACAGTAACTAAAGATACTAATGGCACCGGTTCACCCCTCTACTCTAACCCAACAGCCAAACAATGGAATAAAGTTCCCCCTCTCATCACTGAGATGGCTTCCATACATGAATTTAAAAAGTCCTTAAAATCATATTTGATAAACTCATGGCTATGCAACTGCAACAGTCCAGGTTAATACTAGGACCCCTCCCTTCCCTCACTCCTTCTCCCTTCTCTCACTCTATCTCCTTACTTCTGTACTAATCCATCACACCTTCATCCCATACTTATTATTTCTGTAGTTATCTATCACACCTCCATCATATACTTCTTCTCTCCTCTCATCTCTGTTAACTGTATCGACCTGTATCTGTTCATTTTATCTCCCTGTACCTTATCCTGGCTGTACTTTTTGACAACTGCAAAAATGTAACAACTACTTTCTGTTGAAACTGATATTTTAAACTGCTGGTGCTATTATACAGCTTTATGTCATATGTTAAATAATGCTACTTTTCACTAATGTACTGTACTGTGTAAATTCAAATTGATGACTATTATTGTGTGTGTAAATGTTATTTGCGGAGCTTTTCTCCCTGGGCCTCTGCTGAAAAAGGACCCATGTTCAGTCAGACTTTCCCAGTAAACAAATGTAAAATAAATAATAAATAATACATATTGGGTATACAACGACCCATAATTGGAAACATATTTCAGATATTGCTATTACACACATGTATAGTTCCATAGGATTTGCGTTAACATAGCATTTTGACACTCATTATTTATTGACTTCAATATAAAGTACTTGCCACTCAACCATGAATCCTACAATGACCAGAGCAAAGCAATGATTCATAAATCGGGGTTTTCAGCTGAAAGAAGTAGTATTAAAATTGCTTACTTGCTTTTACTGTTCATACATGCATTTCCAAATTCCTAAAAATGTATGATATAGCAACTAATCCATCTATAACTGTTAAGGCTGCAATAACAGTCCTTCATATAATTATTCTTACTTACCACATGCTTCTCTCATCTTTGCTAATCACCTAGCATGGGACCTCACATCTGAGGCCCTATCTTTTTCAGCTGTGGAAAAAGGGAAAAGAAAAAGCATTATGAATACCAGTGTTTACCATAGTCAGCTTGAGTATTTGCAGGTAAGACATGTAAATCACTACTTACACATCACCAGGGTGTTCCCTGCCTGACAATTCCTGATTGAATGATCAAGGGTATACCTCTTTCTGCTACAGAGGTCATCATAGTAGTGACAACATTGTTCAGCAGTGCTAGAGATACCAGTCGCACTGGTAAGAGCCCTTGCCAAACCATCCCAGGCTTCTGTTTTGTATTGGGAGCCAGTATAGTCTTCCTGCAACAGGCATGGGCCATGATCCCAAACCAGGAGCCAAATAAAAACCTTGGAGTCCTGGACAACCCAGCGCTGTGCTCTAAATCACACACCCTCATCAGCACCAAAACATTGCTGCACAAGTTAAACCTCAATGTATAAAGTGCAATTCCCAGTAATGTCTCTTTAAATACCTATTTTCCTGGCAATTGCACTTCTGAAAGTGCACCCTGTCTGGATTTTGATACATTTGAAAAAGGTGTATGCCACTTAGCATCACACAAATCTATATATGTGCGATGCTAAGTGCTGTGCACCTTTTTCAAATATATCAGCAAAAACAGTAAACCAATACAATTCCATTTTTATTTCCTTACAGTACTACTTTATTTTGATAAGCCGCAATATCACACCATCATAAGAAAAGTTTGCATACCCTGGAGTAGAACCCAGAAATATCTGCAATCTAGTCCAACACTTAACACGTCACCATAGGGGTAGTTACATGATCAATGTATTTGAGTAGTCAATTTTAACTTCATGGTACTAGTGTGATTCACAGCATTGTTCAGTAATATTAATTGAAAGCATCCGGTTTCTATTTTTGGATGTCTGGGTCATGCCTGATGCATGGGTGGTCCTGCTGCACAAATGCGGTAAGCATCACCAAGCACCATGGCACATCATGCAAACAAGGGGAAAAGAAAAAACAAAAAAGGAGAAAGGCCAGAATATACAGGTATAACTACTTCTCGCAGGTTTAACAGGGTTTTGCCTTATATATTTGCAGTGTTCCTCATAAAATATCTAGTCATTTGGGATGGATGTAAATAAATATAACAGACATTTTCATTTAGGACTTCATACTTTTCAGAAGATGCATAATGGGGCAGACCGTCGGTGCTGTCATGTGCTCAGATTCATTATCCATGTCTTTTCTATGAGGTTTTGCATCCAGCATGACTGTGACATGCTGTGAAACCTCTTTTAGGCACACTGCATGTCATGAATATGCATCACACCCTGCCAAAAACACTTGTGAACACGGATACAGTCAGTGTAGTCCCTACATGGAGCATACACAGAGTTAATTAAATCCTGGGGACTGTGTTTTTTCTTAATTGTAAATTATATATATGAAATTGGATAATGACAAATTAAAATTTTAATAGAATGGCTATTGCACACATGAGAAATAAAAGTGAAATTCTATATGATAATTAATACAGTGTGTTACTGAACTGAAACTTCTAGGAAAGACTCATTAATCTCTAACTATATTATATATATATATATATATATATATATATATATATATATATATATATATATATATATATATATATAAAACTATATATGTATATATATATATATATATATATATATATATATATATATATATATATATATATATATATGGACAACACAGTGGTGCAGCGGTAGCATTGCCACCTCACAGCAAGAGGTTCTCTGGTTCTGGTTTTATTCTCAGCTGGACTACCTCCTGTGTGGAGTCTGCATATCCTCCCTGCATTTGTGTGGGTTTTCTCTGGGTACTCTGGTTTCCTCCCACGTTACAAAGACAAGGGTTTGGAGTGTTTCTCCTCAGGCCTCCACTGAAAATTGGCTTTGTTCCAAGTTGGACTTTTCCAGTAAACAAATGTTAAATAAAAATAAAATAATATTACTTGCCTCAAGGCAATGGAACTAATTTTCATTACTCATAATGAAGATGATGGTTTCAAATCCTTTCAGACTAAGCTATATTTTATCTTGATGGAATAGTCTTGATTACAAATAAAGAAAAGCTTCATATATTTGCTCCCTTATCCACATTTTATGTCTGAATTTGAGAAGTGATGTGTGAGAACATTTTTCAAGTTTAATTTGAGAATATATCAGAGAAGTAAGACAGATATGGAATACATCATAGACAAGTGAATTATAGAGATTAAATACTAGACAAAGCCTAGATTATATCCATTCTAGATATTTTATATCTATTTTGCCACATGGTTTATACACACACACATATATATATATATATATATATATATATAGATATATATATATATATATATATATATATATATATATATATATAGGTTTGCTATCAAAAGATTGAAAGTCATATGGTCGATGTTCATTTGGTCGAAATCATTGCATCTAAAGTTCATAAAATCGAATTCATAACATCAACATTCAAATGATCGACAGACACATGCAAATAACACCAGTGTTTATGCAGGGGGCTGTGTCCCCCTGCACCCCCAGTGGGGGCTGTGACCCCACACCCCCTGCTACTTATATATTACAACTCTGAGGTCGCACAACAGTGCTGACAAGGGAAATCCTTGCCAGTTGTCAACATAATGTCAACAGAATCTCGACCAAATGAACTGTCGACAAAATGAACTACTTAATATTCATGTGTTGACCATATCTGTCGACCATATGAACTTTAGACCATATGACTTTCAATTTTTTGATAGTAAATCTATATATACATATGTATATATATATATATATATATATATATATATATATATAAATATATATATATATAGGTCTACCTGATTACACCGAAAGCTGAGAACGACAACAAGGTAACCGACACCGGAAGTTCGACAACAGAGAAGACAGACAGTTGAGAATTCCGATGCTGAGAACATTGACATGTTAAAGTAAGTGTGCGATAGGGACGGACGTTAGGGTCAGGGTGTGGGTAAGGTAAGTGTGTGATAGTGACGGATGTTAGGCTAGGGTGCGGGTGAGGTAAGTGTGTGATAGTGATGGAAATTAGGTTTAGGGGCAGGTCAAGTGAGTTAGGGTTAGGGTGAGGGTAAGGTAAGTGTGCGATAGTGACGGACTTAAGGGTTTGGGGTGGATTAAGTGAGTTAGGGTTAGGGTGCGGGTAAGGTAAGTGTGCAATAGTGACAGATTTAAGGGTTAGGGGTGGATTAAGTGAGTTAGGGTTAGGATGCGGGTAAGGTAAGTGTGCGATTGTGATGAACCTTTGGGTTAGGGTTTGGGTTAAGGTTAGTACATATATAGTTGTGTATGTAAGGTTTAGTGTAGGTTTGTAAGGTTTTTGGTGTGCTTGTGTTGTGTGTGTGTTTTTTGGGAAAGTTATTTGTTTTGTTGATTGTCGGGATTGTGGTATGTTGGGCATGTGAACTTTCGTGTTTTTGAACTTTCTGTTTTGTCGTCTTGGTTATTTCGTTGTCTGTGTTTTGGCGTGTTGGTGTTATCAGGTAGACCCATATATATATATATATATATATATATATATATATATATATATATATATATATATATATATATATATGTGTGTGTATATATATATATATATATATATATATATATATATATATAGATAGATAGATAGATAGATATATGGATCTACTTTGGAAGCTCAAACTTTCAAAACTCTGAAATTCATATGGTCGAGACAATAACATCAACGTTTTGAAAGTTGAAACTTCAGTAAAAAAATAAAAAAATATTTTTTTATGTTTATGCAGGTAGGCAAGCCCCCCCCTGCTCCCCCACACTTCCTGCTGATTAAATATATCAACCTTGAGACCTCACTACAGTGAAGAGAATGATAAATTTCCCATTCTGTGCTGTATGGCCTTCTCTATTTAAATCATTTTAAGTTTCAAAAAATTTGATCTTATGGTCTCGACTATATGAAGTTCAAAGTTTTGAATCTTCAAGCTTCCAAAGTAGGCCCATAGATATATATATATATATATATATATATATATATATATATATATATATATATACACACACACACACACACCCCCATATATATGTGTGTGTGTGTGTGTGTGTGTGTGTGTGTGTGTGTGCTTTTGGACAGGGATTGTTTTTGTTTGTTGATTGTAGTATTTTGGTGTGTCGGGCATGTGAGGTTTCGTGTTTTGTGAACTGTGGGTTATGTGGTGTGGTGCGCGTGATTTTTGTTATTGTGTGAGTGTGTCGGTGTTGTTCACCCATATATATATATATATATATATATATATATATATATATATATATATATATATATATATATATATATATATATATATATATATATATATATATATATATATATATATATATATATATATATATATATACATATATATATATATATATATATAGAGAGAGAGAGAGAAACAGAAACACACATGTATAACATATTTTAAAATAATAATAACCTAATAAGAATAGTGTTTATGATATCAAGGATCATAACAAAATGGACAACATAAATCCTTTTTGACATAAACCTTAAAAATAACAGAACTAATGGAAATCAGAAATAGTGATTTGTGAGGCAGAAAAAATGATGGAAAAGATAAATGATGAAAAATGGGAGAATGACAAGATAAAAGAAAAGGATGAAAAAATATGTAAAACATAAGTTGAACTTTATTTTGTGGTTGAAACAATAATATTATATCATGAGGAAGGAGTTTGAAAACTTTATATTACAAAAGCACATGTGGAATTTCATATTTAATAAATAATATACAAAACAGAGTAGAAAACACAGAAGTAACAATCCTTAAATTAATCTCTTCTTTATCTTCGGCCATCTCCTTCTCTTCCTCTTTGTTCTTCCTTTTACCCCTTTTTCTAACATTCTAGCCCAAGATCAAATCATAGCTTACAGAAGTAAATGCATCTAAATAATTTTGGATTGCCTAATTTAGTCTTCTCCCTATTATCTGCAGTTGTATCTGTGGTTAACATTGACATTGGTAGAAACTATAAGAGTTCTTGGCAAGTTGGAGGACAGTTTGTTTATGTTTACCTACATGGAGAACAGACTGAGGGTTTGCAGGCTAGGGTTAAACACATTTTTCTTATAAGCAGAATTGCATATGTTTTCTAGATGTATGGTGTACTTCTTAATCAATATTTATTCAGGATATTTAACCAGTTATTGAAAGTTAATGATATCAAATTTATGTCATGCTTGCTATACTGGCACTCAGAGAAATGTTGTTTCAAAATATAAATGACACATTTATCATTTTTAACTTTAAAAATTCATAGTTTAAATACTAGTTGTGAATTGCTGGATTATACAAATACCTCACAATTAATAAATCAAATGTACTTTTAGAACAGATACATTTTATTGAAATAGGCATTCTGATGTTTGGAAGGTATCTTGCTATACAATAATAGAGAATTCATCTTTTAACAGTAAAAAGGCATTGCAATTCTATGGAAAAATAAAACTTTAGTAAATAAAGCTACTTTCTCATATAGTGACACCAAGTAAATGTTTGGAGTGATAGTAATTGAATTTAAAAATACACTCATAATATTAACAAATATGTTTTACTTACTGGAAATTGTAGATACATGTATAAGGAATTACTTAGACATGCTGTTAAATTCAAAAGATGTAAAATTTTTGGAGAATAATCTTATTGCATATTAAATAAAGAAGATACTAGTGCAGTCAAAGAAGAAAGATATTCTGCTACTGCTAAAATTTTAAACATTTGGAAGACTATGCCACATTTTAGGAACATTAATAATTTTACAAACTCCAGCTCTTTACACTTTACCCATTATTCCTATGTCTAATACTGAGAAAAGTATTGATTAAATCCATATCTTCATTGATTTGACCATGAAATTAATTCTAAATTAATCTCTTGTTCATTATCTATGATTTAATGCATGTTAATTAATTAATTACAAAATATAAATATCATCAAAATTGGAAGACTTCACTTCTGTATGACAAAATATATTTTGTTTAAAGATTGTTTAAACAAAGTAAATGAGTTGTGATACTGTATTATGGGAATAATTTAAATAATTGTATGCGGAAAATTACTGTGGTATGTAAAATAACATAAAAGAATGACATAAAGAGCTAAGCAAAATACTTGAAGATCTAAATGCTAATAAACTAAAAGTATAAAGAACTGCATTATTTTATATTATTAAGATATAGTAAAGTCTTAACAAAAAAGACAAATATTAAATCACAGACTAGTAACAACATTGGAACCATTTATGTTGCATGCTTACTCTCTATCTCCCAATTATTTATATAGACTAGTATATAGACCCAGATTAATGAATAAAAAATACATTGAAAATGTTCATATGTTAGGAAATAATGCTGAAGTAACAGATGTCTTACTTAACATTTAAAGTACTATGAAGATGCAAGCACAATGGAGGATCTAAATTCAGATAAAACAATCTTAAACTACATACTAACGAAAGTATAAAATATACAGTATCACTTAAACATGTTATCAGTCAAAAATACAAAAGTAAATGATCAAATGAAAAAAGAAAGATGATAAAGTTCATGGAATGGATATAATTATAGCTGAGGTCTATAAAACATTACCTCAAAAATCTTATGCTTAATTGACAAGTTTTATTGTGTGTAAACAATGATCATATTGTATGCCCTTCATGAAAATACAATTTAAAACAAGTAGTAAGACAAGAGAAATACTCAGTTTTATTTTCTGTATGTAGGCAAATCTCTCTATTGAACACAGGCTATAGAATGTTTATATTCATACTAAAAGACTAACATTAAATCCTCCATTTGTTATAAATTGGGATCAAATAGGTGTTATAAATAGAAGGCAAAATAAGACAACATTAAAGCAGTGAGTGGTACCTCTTACTATGCAAAAACTAATACATTCACTTTATTAATCCTTAGCCTACACATAGAAAGAGCCTTCAGTTCTTTAATTTGGAAGCTTCTCTTTAGGCTTTTAGAACTACCTATATCCTAAATGTTCATTCCATCCATCCATCCATCCCTCCCTCCATCCATAATCCCCTTTTTTCCTATTTTTGCATATGGGTTTGGCATGTCACATCAGTACTAGCCATCATCTAGAGACAATGCTCATTTATGTAGTCATTTTATTGTAGGTTAAAAGAAGAGTATTTGTCTTCTACTACTAAGCATTTCAAAACAAGCAAAACAAAGATACTCAGACCAATTATTCTATTTACAATAGCATCAGAGCCCTTACCATACTGTAGATATAATGAGAATGCTGAATGATATAGAATAAATGACAATTATGTATCCAAATTTTTACTGTGCCCAAGTGATATGAAATTGACACTAGCATTGTATACTTAGATGCAGTAATACAAAACTTTGAAGGAATATCTAAATTGAGAAAGACTGACACAATACTACTAAACAAATTTACAGCAAAATACAACAGAGAAATATAAATGCAGTTAGAAAGATAAATTCCTTAAATATTTTGATATTATGGTATCAAAACTCTGAATGATTCATATGCAAAACTATAGTAGTATTATCAAAAGTTCTGATGAGTTAACCTCTCACTAGAGTCAATTATTCTACAAATTTAAAGATAGCCTGAATTTAGTTAAAATGACACTATCATCAAAATTACATATTTAATGCCAAATAAAAAATCATATAAGGAAACTGAAGAAGATATTTTTAAATTTCCTATAGTAGCCAACTAAAGCTTGTATATATGAATGAATATGTATTTATATGTATGTGTACCTATCTGTATATCTGTCTATGCATATATTAGTCATTGCATCAGAATATGGACGTTAGATATAGGATTTACAGACCTTGAATCATACACTTTAATTTCCATTATTAAAGGTTACTATTTATTGGCTGAATGAGTTTTCCTCTGCAGACTAGAAACAAATACATAAAGCAGTTCGCAATGATAATTTTAAAATATTACAAAAATCCATAAACATTTGAAAAAAACTGCCATTGATATTCAATAACTTAGAATTCTATAGCTGCCTACCACAAATTCAAATTAAGTAAATTTAATATTAACATGTTCAAAATTTTAACACATTGTTACTAGTCCTTAAAATGCCTTTCTGTCATATTTCCAATATACATTCATACATGACATTGTCAAAGGTTATGAAGAAATAAAAATGATAAAAATTAGGAAAATGTATTTATGTATTTATTTAGTTATTGCATTTGTTAACCAGCTAATGTCCGACTGGGCTAGGAGCAAGTTTTCAGTGGAAACCCAGGGAGAAAAGCTTCAACAAGTTGCAATAGTAGACAGAGTAAAATATATTAGACACATAAAGAAACTCTAATACAGACACAGTATTAAAATGTTGATAAAACAATAAGAGAAAGTCCAGAATACAGAGAATACGAATTAAAATACAGTGAGACTAAATGTGTATAGATTCACAATACTGAACAAGAAAATAAAATAAATGGATTTCCAGAATACAGCAAATACAAGTTCAAATCACAGTGAGGCTAAATATATGTAAAAAAATATATACAGTGAGGTATTAACTGAGAAATACACAGTTGTAACTGGATGTCCAGTTATGAATAGAGGTTCCAATACACCCGTGTCTAGCAGAGCAGCAGTGTGTTGCATTAACCTAAATGCAATACACCATAAGGGAAAAAAAATTGGGATGGAGTGAATGTGGTAAGGGAGCCTAGAAGAAATTAACCTGGAGCATGGCAAGAGAAGAGCCATTGACTGGCAAGGTAGTCTTTTATAAGATTTTTGAACTCATGATAGTGAGAGTTTTTTGCAATAGGCTGAGGATTTGTGTTCCATAATTTGGCAATTTTGGAAGAATAGAGAGAGTCGCCATGATGGTTGTGTGAGCGGGTAACTTGTACCATTAGTTTATCTGGTGATCTGAAGGACTTGAGATTAGTACTAGGTTGGACTAGATTAGAAAGAGCAGGGAAATTGCTGGGTTGGTGGACTATTTTCTGGGCCATGGTGAGTTGATTGAGGGGATAAAAGGTTAGGGAGTTCGAGCCAGTTTAGCTGAGAGAGGACAGTGCAATGGTGAATCGTATATGTGTTATTGGTAGCAAATTTGGCAATTTTGTTGTAACAGGATTCCAGATTATTGAGGTCAGTCTTACACAGATTTGTGAATATGTGAGAGCCATAGAGTAGTGTAGAGAGCAGGTGAGAGTGAGCAGTGGCCAGCTGAGTGCTATGAGTTAGACAAGGTTTTGCCCTATAGAGGGTGCCAAGTTTGATATGAACTTTTTTGATTGTCAGAGAAATATGTTTGGTTTGGTTAATAGGGTCTATCTTGGTACCATTTGAGAATAGACTTGAGAGAGGAGACTGGCATGGACTGGATTTCTTATTACTGAAGACTATTATCTTAGTTTTGTTTGAGTTTAGAATAAGTTGATGTTCAGAGAGATTTTGTTTATGTCACAAAAACAACAAAAAAGAAGAAAAGGCGGCAGCCTGAAAAACAACGCCAGTTCATGAAGGAAAATTTATTGCAACTTAGCGCCTCGGCATAATAGCCTTCTATGAGTATAAATTACAAACACACACCCTCTCAAATATATAACATAATTAATCAAACAATTAAATCAATTAACCAATAAAAAAATATATTAACATTTAAAAAGGAAATATCTAGTGTGGAAGAAAAATGCCAATACTATTCATACAAAATCTATAATAAACATTTTAAATTTACTTCTAAATTCAAACCATTAGGAGACATAGTATTATACTTCAAGATATAAATAGTTTCTTTGAATAATAAAATATTTTTAATTAATTTATCATCCCCCTTTCTAATGAAAATACTTTCTAAAACGCAACATTCAAACATTTCTATATTACTATTATGACATTCCATAAAATGTGTAGCAATAGGGCTAGTTAATACTCTTTTTTTAATATCTCTAACATGCTCTTGCATTCTAGTTTTAATTTTTAAAGTTTAAAATATTTCTCTGTAGCGGTGGTATTGAACATGTTCATGAGTTTTTTTCAGACCTTAATAATAATAAATACAATTTACGGTTTGATGGTCTACAATTTGGTGGTCAAGTCCATTATTTAGATATTATGTTAACAGGTATATCGGGTGATAAGGTTCATACTACAGTATATCGTAAGTTTATGGATGGTCACCAGTTCCTTTATGGCACTAGTTGCCATTTGATGGTTTACAATTTGGTGGTCAAGTCCATTATTTAGATATTATGTTAACGGGTATATCGGGTGATAAGGTCCATACTACAGTATATCGTAAGTTTATGGATGGTCACCAGTTCCTTTTTGGCACTAGTTGCCATCCCCCCCATACTTTATCTGCTATTCCCTATGGAGAAATTATAAGATTGTCTAGACTATGTAATGATGAATCTGATTTAGAACAGAATATATATGACAGTATTATTATGTTTTTGAAAAGAGGATATAATATGGATATATTTGACTTCTGTATTGATAAATTAATGAATAAAACTAACTCTATTAAAGGTAATAAACTGATTATTAGTAAAAATATGGAAATAAATAACTATTTGCCTTTTATTAGTGAGGTTAGTTCTAATAATAACTACAATAAATGTTCAAGGAGTTCTATACATGAAGTACAAGATATTTATTTTGTCACTACATATAATTTATGTAGTGACAAAATTTGGAATATTATTAAATATTTTTGGAAATTTTTAATTTCAGATAAAAATCTTTATAAAATTTTCCCTGTTGTTCCTAAAATATCTTACAAAAGAGGTCAAAATTTATCTGACAAACTAATTAATACTTATTATATTTCTCCATTAGATAATATATATAAAAATTTGATTACAGTAGGTACTAATCCTTGCGGCCAGTGTAACATATGTAAATTTATTAAACCATATTTTGACAATATTAACGGAATTCCATTTATTCCTAATAATAATTTTTCATGTAATTCTGTAGGGGTTATTTACTGTGTTAGATGTCCATGTAAATTATATTATATTGGTGAGACAAAAAGAAAATTTAAAACTAGAATGCAAGAGCATGTTAGAGATATTAAAAAAAGAGTATTAACTAGCCCTATTGCTACACATTTTATGGAATGTCATAATAGTAATATAGAAATGTTTGAATGTTGCATTTTAGAAAGTATTTTCATTAGAAAGGGGGATGATAAATTAATTAAAAATATTTTATTATTCAAAGAAACTATTTATATCTTGAAGTATAATACTATGTCTCCTAATGGTTTGAATTTAGAAGTAAATTTAAAATGTTTATTATAGATTTTGTATGAATAGTATTGGCATTTTTCTTCCACACTAGATATTTCCTTTTAAATGTTAATATATTTTTTTATTGGTTAATTGATTTAATTGTTTGATTAATTATGTTATATATTTGAGAGGGTGTGTGTTTGTAATTTATACTCATAGAACCTTCATGAACTTTTTCAGATTTTGTTTATGTCTTGAAAGTCAGATTGCATTTTTACTTGAAGCTCTGGGTGTGAGGGGGCAGAGCACATGAGTGTAGCATCATCCATGTATTAGACAATGGAGGCTAGATTAGTTGCAGAGCTGAGGTCATTTCTAAATATGCTAAAGAGGAGAGGACCAAGTGTGGAACCTTGGGGTATGCCAACAGAGATGGAGAATAGGGGGGATAGATTGTATTCCCATTTAGTAGCTTGCTGATGATTGGAAAGATAGCTATGGAACCAGGACAGGGATGAGGAATCTAGGCCATAGGATGAGAGCTTGCTAAGTAGTAGCTGGTGGAAAATGTTGTCAAAAGCTTTGGACATATCAAGAAAGATAGAGGAGACAAGCTGGCTTTCATTTCAGAGATGATAAATGGAGTTGGTGAAAAACAGTAGGGCAGTGCTAGTACTATGTTTAGGTCTAAAGCCACGTTGGGAACTGTATAATAGGTTGTGGGTAAGGAAATGGTTAAGGAATTGATTGTAGATGCACTTTTCAAGTATTTTTACAAGGGGAAAGGATGGCTATGGGAATGTAGCTTGTAAGTTCTTTAGATGGTCTACCATTGTGGAGGGGAATAATGTGGGATATTTTCCATAGAATTGGGACATATTGTTCTGAAATAGCTCGACTAATCAGGATTGATATGGGGTAGGTGACAGAAGGATCTGCGATTTTTAGAAATTCATTTGGAAGTAGGTCAGCTGTGAGACAGTAGGATTTTAGCTTGGTTAGGAGCATTTTTATGTAACTACTCCAGATGGGAGTAAAAGTGAAGGGGTTGGTATTATCTGGAGTAGGAGTGGGGAGGGTAAGAGGTTTCTCAAGTTGGTCACTTAGCAGAGAGGTTATAGTATTTACAAAATGAGAGTTGAATTGAGTAGCAATAGGGTCAGTATTATTAGAGGTGATTGGGGCAGGGGTTAAGGCGTGACCAGGGCTGAGGAGATAATTAATGCTTTGCCAGAATTTTTGGGGACTATTTAATTGACAGGTCAGGAAGTAAGCTTGTTTATCTTTCTTGATTTGTTTTCTAGCTTGATTTCTTAGCTGCTGATATGTAGAAAGGTTAATTTTGTCTACGGTAGTGTGGCTATTGCTTCAGTTGTCTAAAGCAAATGATTATTTCAAAAATTGGAATCACACAAATTGTAATTTGGATTTAGAGAATTCATTAGTAGTTCAAAATATTATATAATTTATAGCTACTAAACTGCAGAGCATGACAGAAGTAGAAATTAAAAATTGCATTGTTGAATTATACAGGATGAATTTGAGTGAACAATGGAACACCTGACTTCATTTAACCTGAATCATAGAAAATAGAAAATAGTATCATCTTGCAAATTAGATGCACACAAACATACAGTAATCTTTTACTATAAATGTTTACTCAAATTATCCAGACTTTAAGAAAACTGCTAAGTCATTAATATTAATTTCTGCTAAAAATGTGTTCTTTATTTTGGAGAATACAGTATATACATGAACATTTATTCATAAAAATATACCTCATGCGGTCTAAAATTAGTAAAATATATGCCAAAGAAAATCATTATTGCTAGAACTGTAATATGACAGTTAAAAATGACAGGCAACATATGTAATTTGACTATCCAATGTTTGGCCATACCAACTGATTTTTGCAATAAATTCCAAACATTACAGCTAATTTTAAAGTAATCAAATATTTGACCTGTTTAATGTGCCATATTCCTCTATTATTAGGAAAAAAAGATTAACATCCTCTCCTTTTCTGCTTCATGGCCGTTGAAAATGCAATTATTACTAAAATTAGAAAATAATTCATCTTTTTTTCTGATTTTCTTTTTTAAATGTGACCACTATGGGATGTGCATGGGCATGCAGCTGGTGAAGGGAAGTCCTGAATATCTCTTTGTGCAGTGTGCCAGCATGGCCTATTAAATATGGTCCAGTGGTTCTCATCTTGCATGGCTATATGAGCCTGTGCTACTTATCTCCCTTTTTCAATTTTCTGGTGTTTTAGGGTCAGTTATTGCTTTTTATTCTGGAGTATTTCCTTAGGTTAACTTTGTGGTATGGTGCTTTAAGGATAATGGTGACTCAAGTTGGAACCACTGCAGAGGAGTTAAAAGACATTTGGTCTATATTAGAATCAGTAATGGAACTATCACAACTATGGCTGTTGACATTCACCACCCTTAATTGCATAAGTCAGTTACAAAACTTGCCACCCAGAATGACATCACAGCAGACTGAGCTTACTCTGCAGAGAACTATTCACAGCATCCTAGTTTTATCATATTCAGGAATTGCAGCTGCATTCCAATGGAGATCAAGTTAGATGCTTTTGAGAATCAGGCAAGGAGGATCAATCTCTGTATCATTGTCCTGCCAGAAAATGTGGAGGGTCTGAACCCTGAGACTTTTATTAAACAGAAAATAGGACTCTTCTTGGCAGCTGTGAATGGCCCAGTGGAGGAACAGCTGCACCATATTTATTTATTTTATTTTATTTTACATTTGTTTACTGGGAAAGTCCGACTGGAACAAGGTCCATTTGCAGAGGAGGCCTGGGGAGAAAAGCTCCATAACATAATGGTACAAATACAACAAATGACAAAAAAATTTCTGTACAGAAGCATATATACAATCAGATATCCATGTCTTTATATGTCAACACGATCCACGAATGACAGAAAATTTCTATACAGTGGCATATATACAGTCAAGGGCTCCAATCCTCCACACCATTTTAATTTAAAATGTATTAACTACAATGATCAAGGAGATATATTTAATGCAGCTTGTGAAAAGGCAACAACTTGCAGATTGCAAGACATCATGTCCATATAGCTCCTAACTGCAGTGTTATGCTTTATCAAAACAGGAAACAGATGGTGCCCTATCTTCTTTCCTCTCAGTGTTAGGGGTACTCTGTCAATCTGATACTCCCTCCTAGTCTCTAAAATTAAGAAGGATGACTGTCAATATCTATTCTATTTCCCAGCTGAAGAGCATTAATGTTTGAGGGGCACAGTTGCAGAGAGCTAAACGTTTATGTGGCAGCAGCATGGACTGCATTATCAACTGCTAATGCAGGCAAGAAAAAGGACAAATCTGTTTTTGCTCCCCTTGTCAACAGCAGCTTGGGAATCAGCAAGACCCAATGGATGTGTCATCTAGAGGAGCCAGGCAGAGTTTATATAAAATGGTTGGTCCTGATCACAAAAGGTTTTGCCTCTCTTGCCAGTTTATTTTTGAAAGAGTCTGAAGAGATGGTGTCAGGGTTTTCTTTTTTTCTGTCACGAGATCCCAGCAGATGAGATTAAATTGATGGTGAGGTCATGGCTCTCTAACCAAGCAACACTGCACCTAAGAAGTCTCCAGTTCCTTCCTTGTGTGCAACCTGAAAGATCTGTTTCAGACTAACTTGTATTCAGTTTGAGTGCAAACATGTTTCCATAAGCTTGTTTACCTGATGTTGGAGCCTGTGGTATATTATGGATATTAAAGTTGTTAACTGGAGTTCCTTGCTTACCATATCTTCTGTTCATGAAGCATTGCACATTTAGGCCACTATTGTCTGTCTCCATTTTGTTTATTGAGGGGGATTAATCAGATGTGGGGTGCATATATTAGGCTTTTTTTTACTTCTGTCTAGTTATGGCAAGTCATATACTGTACCACCACAGGGGATATGGAACTAACCTGTGTGAGTTTGGGGCCAAAGAAAAGTTCTGTGGGTGCCTATCTTTTTAATGTTATTCCTTATATTGGACCAATATGTGTGGATTGAATGACTATGTGGCACATGTTGAGCTTAGCAGCTTAATGATATGTTGGTTATAATTCTGGTAATTAGATCATTTTTTTATTGCTAATTTGTAATTTTTAATCTTGTTCCAAAGTCGGGAAATGATTGGATAATTTGCTTCATCAGTGACCCAGCAGGAGCTGGTGAGGACATTTTTTCCTCTTGGGGGAGTAGTAGGAAGATCTCAGTGTGAGACATAGCAATAAAAGACATCATTAAGCTCAGGGTGATTATACTTCATTTTTGCATATTAAATTTGGTTGTTGGCCAGTTACGTGAGCCATTTTCTCATTCTTTGCTTAACTACTTCATTTTCCTTTCTTTAGGAATGATTTCAGTTAGAGATCGGTGGAACAATTGACAGGAAGGAATAGCTTACAGGGACTTCATCAAAAGATAATTAGGATATCGTTTGTCTTTCTTGCAATGTAAAAGGGGTATTTATGGGTATTAAGTCTCGGGCTATTGTTAACCACCTATTAAAATCAGGTGCTGTGCTAACTTTCCTGCAAGAAACTAAACATAAGCATAAGCAGGAGCACCAGAATTTTGAAAATAGAAGGGTATTTTTTTTTTGCCAGTGCCACCTTTGCAATGTATGGAGTCGTTGTCTTGATCCACCATTCATAACCATGGACTGTTCAGGAGGTAATTTGTGATCCCAAACAGCGATGGATAGCCATGGTGGTGCACACTCCTCGGGGTCACTTGTGCTTAGCTAATTTCTATGGGCTAAATGAGAATGATTTAGTCCCATTTAAAGGGTTGAAGACAGCCCTTGATAAATTACTCAAAGTTTGTCTTGCAGTGTTCATGAGGGGAGATATCAATGTAGTTCTAGACCCTGCTTTAGATAAAATATTGACCAGTAGAATTAGGTTGCTACATAATGAGAAATTAATTATCTTATTTATTGGAGGAGATACAGTTGGTAGATGTTTGGAGGTTACTTCATGCAAAGGAGTTAGAGAACGCTTAAAATGTGGGGGGAGTGGTTAGTTGTGATGACCTTTGTTTGATTAAGTGACCACTTGTACAGATGGGAAGGTCCAGGACTCATATTCTGCTAAAACCACTTTCAGATCACTTTGTGGTTATAATTAGTTTATGTTTACATGGTATGCAAGGTGTCAGACCAGGGTGGAATTTTGACATGCTCTTTTTAAGGGAAAAAAGTTAACCTTGACATTTTTGGAGAAAATAATAAAGAGCTTTTTGGGAAGCTCTGAAAATAGCGGTGCAGAGCATATGGCGGCTTGGTTAAGGTTTAAGCAATAGTGTAAATGTTTTTTCTTAGCAGTTGAAGCACATAACACTGCTAGATAGGAAGCCACAATGAAAGAGCTGTTCTTCAGATTAAAAAAATTGGGGGTAGATACATGAAGGGGAGGTGCTTTGGAAGAAAGTAAGAGCAAAAAGCAGCAGCATAAAAGCTTGGAATTTTCCCATACTAAAACCCGCGGTGGTGGTGCTGTGGTAGCGTTGTCACCTCACAGTAAGATGCTGTCCGGTTCGATTCTCAGCTAGAGCGTCTTCTGCTTAGAGACATGCGTGAATGGGTGTACCTTTGTTGAAGGTTGTGCGTCAGGGCTGGTAACTCGGCATGTAAAAATCAACTACCAATCATTAGCGGACCAGAGTTCTGCTGTGGAGACCCCTAACCAGGAAAAGCCGAAAGACACAAACAAACAGAGAAGTGGGAGATATTTAAATTATTCGACTGGGCTAAGGGTATTACATCCCACAAACATCTCACTAGAAGATATGTGGAATGTGCTAACACAGGGTATGTAACCACATTGCTGGGTGCACAAAGCATGATAACAACAGAGCTTTGGTGTATTGTTAAACTACTGACAGATTCATAGGTTCATAGGTGTGTGGTAGGCTAATTAACACAGGGCCTTTTTCAAGCCTAGCCATGTATCTCAAATCTTTGACAAATTCTAGTACCCTTGGTAGTGAAAGCAGGGACTTGGGATATGAAATATTTTCAAGTAGGGGCATGGGAAATGAATAATTTATAAGCTGCCTATGTCTAGTAGAGACATAGGTGCCAAACCAGGGGAGAATTCCCAGATCTCCATCCAGATGTCCAACTCACATTTCAGTTTAGTTAGGAAGGATCTCTTCTTCACATAAAGGGAGAGCCTGTTCCAGAGAAGAGATAGTCTCTGGGATACATATATCTCACTCCAGTAGGTCCTATTTATATCACAGGCAAGGTTTAAGTCTTTGGAACAGATAATTCTGATGCTGTTTGTTTTGTTAATTTGCAGGAAGTCCATCAGAGTGAGGTCCGAAGAGGCCTTGTATGCAGGGCAGAGATCTCCCCTCAACACCCTATATGAGACAGGATACAAAGTTAAAGTAAACTTTATTGACATCTAGGATATTACACAAGTGCAGCCTAAATGAAATCCTGAGTATCAACTCACCAGAGAGTACATAGGAAGCAAGGATAACGAGAACAGCCGGATAACATTCCAATTTAAAGAAGATATTCAATACAAGACCCACAGAAGGATAAATAAACCAGTAATAACAGCAAAAACACACAAAACCCACAGAAGGATAAATAAACCAATAATAACAGCAAAAACACACAAGACCCACAGAAGGATAAATAAACCAATAATAACAGCAAAAACACACAAGACCCACAGAAGGATAAATAAACCAGTAATAACAGCAAAAACACACAAAACCCACAGAAGGATAAATAAACCAATAATAACAGCAAAAACACACAAGCCCCACCCAGACAGTCATAATTAGAATACTGTACATAGCAGCATGACAGAGTAGGATTGCACATGTTAAGATTGTCCTCCTTTGATCATTTGCATCAGACAAACAGCAGAAAATTGTACATGAATATGAAAATATATTGCTATATCAAAGGAAAAAAAAGATATTGCACACTTTTCAGCTGCACTACGTATTGTGAATGATTACTGACTAAATAATCGGGGGCTGGTATCAGAGTTTATAAATTTCAACACTGTTGGGTAGAAGCTGTTTAAATACCTGGTGGTCCTGCAGTGGATACTCCAATATCTCTTGCCCAAAGACAGTTGTGTAAACCAGCCATTTGCAGGGTGAGAAGGGTCATGAATTATTTTGGATACACATTTAATGCTTCTTGATATGAAGAGATCCTGGATTGATGGTAAGTTAGTACCCATGATTTTATTCGGCAACTTGCAGCACTCTCTGTAGCATCTTTCTTTCTGCTATTGTACTGTTCACAAACTGATCTGTGAAGTTAGTACTGAGAATACTCTCAACTGTTCCTCTGCAGAATGTGGTGAGGGCAGTAGGTGGGGGCTTTACTTTTTTGAGCCTTCTGAGAAAGTGGAGACATTAGTGTGCTTTTTTGACCAACTGTTCAGTGTTCACAGTCCAAGAGAGAGATCCTCTGAAATGTGCACCCCTAGAAACTTTGTAGATTTGACTCTTTTCACCTCTTTACCATTTATTATGAGTAGTGAGTGCATTGTTGACCTTTTTCTAAAGTCTGTAATGATTTATTTTGTTTTATTGGCATTCAGGTGAATTTTTTTTAGCGCACTAGCCAACCAATGAGTAGACCTCATCTCTGTAAGCTCTTTCATTCTCACCTTTGATGAGGCCCACAATCATAAAATCATCTGCAAACTTAATGATGTGATTGGTGTTGTATTTTGCAGAACAGTCACGGGTGAGGATGGTGAACAACAGTGGGCTTAGCACACAACCTTGAGGAACACTAGTGTTGAGTATTATGCATCATGAGGTGCTGTTGCCGCACATGTTTTCTGTGGTCTGTTCATCAAGAAGTCAAGGATCCAGCTGCACATGAGCTTGATAACTCCAAGATGTACAAGCTTGTCAATAAGCTGCATTAGAACCATTGTTTTAAATGCCGAGCTGAAGTCAATAAACAACAGTCTGACATAGCTGTTTCTTCCCTTCAGATAATCAAGTGAGAGATGGAGTGACATTCAAATACCATCTGCAGTGGATTTGTTAGCCTGATAACCGAACTTTAAAGGGTCAAATGTGGATGGAAGGTTTGCCAGCAGATGCCTTTTAACCAGCATCTCAAAGCACTTCATGACATTGTAAGTTAGAGCAACCAGTCTGTAATCATTCAGGCAGGCTTTTTTGGGAGAGGGACAATATTTGTCACCTTGAAGCAAGAGGGAACTTTATCAAGAGTAAGGGAGGTGTTGAAAATATCAGTTAGAACTGAGGATAGCTGAAATACTTTGGCCAGTATTTTATCAGGACCAGCAACCTTCCTGGGGTTTACCTTCTTAAACTGAGATCTCACTTCATTGGAGTGAAGGCTGAGTACCCCTCCTCCTGATCGATAGGTAGCCTTGTAGCAGCCATGTACAAGGATAAGGCTTTAAGGCAGTCTCCAGTTGACATGTTATTTAAGCTCTGTGTTTTTTTTATGAGGAACCTCAGTGGATGCTTCAATTGTTGGATGTGCCTGCTTAGGTATATAGCAAAGGGGACATTGTACTCAATGATAGGTCTGATAAGTGCCAAATACAGTGGAACAATGACCTCTTTGGACCTAGGTGACATATCTTTCTTTATAAATTGTGCAACATAAAATGGTTTACTCACTACCATAGACACATGTTGGTCAAAGGCTAGGTTACTGTCTACATGTGTCGCCAAGTCCATGACTACTGGGTTAACTATTAGGAATGTTTTTTCAATACAGTAGTTACCAGCAGTGGCCCACTTCCCAAAGGATTCTGTCATGCATTTCTTGGCATTAAGTTTGAGTCCATGGCTCTGGCATCAGTTATTCGTCTGTGTCAGTTCTTCCTGGGGAATATTAATACTTGTGGAGGATTCAAAAACTGCTCCTAATTTGAAATCATCTGCATATTCGATCACTTAGAGACCCTTAGCATTGATCTTGACTTCAAAGAAGTAGATACCGAAATAAGTTGTCTCAGGACAGATCTTTGAGGGACTCAGATGGTGACCGGCCTCTTTGTACAGGTTAATTCTCCAATTCTAACTTCTTCAGTCCTGTCTGTGTGCCAGCTGGTTATCTACTGTTTGGCATAAGGGTTTACATCTTACCTCTTGAGTTTGTCAACAATAACTGAGTGGGATATTGTGTAAAATTATTTGGCCAGGTCAAGGTAGGTAGTCTGAACTGTTTTGCCCTCAACCACTGCTCTGATGACCTTCTCAAAGAAGTCCACCATGTTGAGTAGGCATGACCTGCCCTTACTGAAACCAAACTGTGCTGGCTTCAGTGTCTGGATATTTCCTATGTCATTATTTGTTATTTATATGACAATTCTTTCCATGGCTTTGCATAGGAGACTAGTGTGACCTATGGGTCTGTATTTTCGAGGGTCCATAGATGGCCCACCTTTGTGCAGAGGGATGGCACTTGTCATTCTCCATTGATGAGACATGAAACCTGTTTGGAAGCTACAGTTAAAAAGTTATTCCAGGGAGGACCTGATAGGTCATATTTCATGTTATTTAGGAGGCAACCTGAGATACTGTCAGGACCCATCAATACACTGTTATTTGCCTTAGAGAGAGCATTGAGAACCTGTTCCTTAGTGATAGCTGGGGTGGGGGTATACTTGACTGTATTTCCTGAAGGGAGGCTGGGGGGGGTGTACGAGCTAAATTTGTCTGCCAAAAAGCTTTCTATATCTTCTGGCTCTATTTACAATGAGCTCAGCACACAATTGTGCATTGTCTTTCAGGTTGATAACATAGTTAATAAATGCTTTGTGGTTGTTCTTGTTCTGCAAGTCCAGATTTATCTCATATTTAGGTTTGGTAGTCTTTATTTGCCTCTGAATTGTTTGTTTAGTTTGATGAGAGGACTTTTGTCGTACTGGTTGCTTCCTCTTAATTATTGCCATGAGTTTCTTCTTTTTGTTATACAACCTATTGATGTTGTGATTTCACCAGGGTAGCTTATTTTTGAGATTATTTGATAGTTTTTCCTGGTGGGTACAGCTGCCTCTATGCCATTTTTAACATGGTTGTATAGGGTTTCTGTGAACAGTCCTGCATAGGTAGCACTGTCCTCAGGGTTTAAGGGAGCATGAAAATCTTTCAAGATATCACTTAATAGTAGGAAGTTAGCCTTAGAATAATTCATGAACATGTTGGTATTTGCTGGGGTTTTGAGTTTTGTTTTTACTTCAAAGGAGACCATTTTGTAGTCTGGTCTTCAAGTACACTACACTAGGGGGTGTGCAATGCTCTCCCATGTTAGTGAGAACCAGATCTAATATGTTTTTTCCCCTGGTTGGCATACTGACAATCTGGTCCAAGGAGTTTATGTTTTCAAAGTCTGGGAATCTCTGTGCCTGAATTTTTGATGTCATATATGATTTCCAGTTAATAGAGGGTTAATTAAAGTCACCAGTGAATATGATATTGGGCTTGATGGGGAGTCTCGATTGAGCTTAAATACGTGTTATGTTTTTCTTGGTCACAGAGGGAGACCTATGGCAATTCAGGAGTATTAGCAGACAGTCTGATTGGATGGGTGATGGGGTGGGGAGGCATTAATTTTTTTTAGCTCAGGACTGGCCTAAATCATGCCCAGTTATAGAAAAACAGATATGAAACTTAGGAAACCATATTGCTCTTGGTGAGATTTATGAGACTACTGATAATCTGCCATAAGCAAAAAGCCCCAGGTTTTGATGACCTGAGAAGTGTAAACACATTTTCTGGTGTACCATTACTTAAGTTATGAGTGAACTACCCAAACCTTAATGCTACCAAAGTAGTCATGATTCCTTCGCCCAATAAAGATCTTTTAAGAACAGTTAATTATAGCCCAATTTCTCTATTGCACTTGGACCTCAAAATTTTTGTGAAATTTCTGGCTAAATGTCTTGAAAATATTACTGATTATAATTAAAGGAAATTATTTAGTTGTTTTCTGTTTTTTTCTTTTTTGAGGGGAGGTAGGCTGATCTTGATACAGTTAAAGTTTGGCTTAACAACCAACTCATTTGACAAAAGTTTAACATATCAGCTGGGACTTTGTTGGTAGATTATCTCAAGGCTTTTCATTCTATTGCATGGTCTTTTCTATTGAAAGTTTTACTTATATATGGCTTTTCACAAACTTTTATAGCATAGTATAAGTTGCTCTACACGTGCCTAGGTTTTTGTGATTAGGTCGTATCAGAGCATGGCAATACATAAGGATATCCTCTGTCCCCTCTGCTCTTTGTGCTGGCCATGTCTGTGATTGAATCTTACTTGGAAGCAAAGCTGAACCAGTTCAGCACATAAATAAACTCTTGTCAACTGGGCTTGACCAGCTGGCTTGTGGATGATTGTGTTATTTGGCTTAGTAGCCCAGGGCATCAACCCTGTGAAGTCTTTATGGTTTTCTATCAGGAGGAATGACTGTGTTGAAACTCAACTAGGAAAATAATGTGATTTTTTCCTTTAGCCATAGCTGCCATAACTGTAACTCAGAGGGTTACTGATTCACCTTGTACAATAATTAGGCAGTGTATATACAGAGGTATTAAAATAACTGTTGATTTTTACAACCTTTCTCCTGACAATGTCCCACCTTTGCTTGCTGAACTTAAAATCAGGGTTATCAGTTGAAAAAAAAATGTTTTTTCCCTTCCCCTAACAGAATTCAAATAGTTAAGTTGTGGATTTCACTCAAATTGCTACTTGTATTTATTTACCTCTCACAGGCTACTTATGCCCCTCAAGTCAAGAATTTCAAGGTTTAATGTCAGATCTGTTGTAGGATAGGAATCCTCTCCATATTAACAGGAAAAGATTGTATGTGTCAGGATAATTAGGAAGATTTGGTCTAACAGACATTTAAACTCGTGGCCCATTAGTCATAACTTGGGTTTTCTCAAGGTCTAGAACAACAATGACTTCTCCTTGGCAGGACATAGAATAGTAGGTCTGACTGCAGCAAGTGGTCCACTCCATCCTAAAAGGTATGGGACCTAAGTGGGCTTGATTTTTGGTTTGGGTAATGGTAAGTGAAGATGTTAGGTTGAGGCTGAGTTGTCTCCTCCCTTGTGTGTTTCTGGAATAATTCTCTCATTCAGCTGGAAAGAAAGTTACTAGTGGGCCAGGAATAGACAGCAGTAGGAGTGTTTCATGTTGAGGGTGTCTGGGCTGCAAGTTTTCCTAAAGTATGTTCCTTTAGTGAGATTAGACAGACATTTTTCCATTTGAGGGTGCAGTGCTGGCATTTTCTTCAACTGAGGTTATCTGTTGACCCTAGTTAGAAGAGGAAGATTGGTGTGGAATAAGAGAGTGCCTGGATAAAATACTCTGATATCCCAAATTAGTGAGGTCTGAGAACAGCTAAAGTTAAAGCATTTGTATAATCTTGTGTTGATTAGCTGACTTTGTCTCATATCTTGTTTGTCTGCTTCATTAATGGAATGGTAAATTAGATAATCCTTTGACTGGAAGAAAATGCCAGGAGTGTCATACTTGGCTGAGTAGGTTGCTGTGACCTCCCTTTGCTAGATTCACAATGACTAAGATGTGTAATGTATGGTCTTGAACCCCTGATCAGATGCTTAGGCATGGGTGGTACAAAGGCAGACAATACTGGCATTGTGGGCAGATGGGTACCAACTCTTTTCTTCTAATAATGGCTGTAATGTGTGTTCAGGCACATGCAGTCACACTTCATCACCTGTATCAAAAAAGGACTATATACCCTTGTCTTTACTTCCTCTGATTTTAAATACTGGTTGTTCAGTTTTGGCAGTATTCATGATTTGGGTGGCCAACCAGAATTCACATGGATTAGATCAGAGGTCTCCACATTTGTCTCACACCTTTTTCACTTCCAGAAGTCTTATTTGATTGGACAGCTCATATGCATAGAGTTAGTTGAAGATCTAAGCCTGGAATAGTACACAGGCAGACATGAAACCACGGACTGAGTACTAGTGTATGTTGTTGTAGTATACTGGTTAGGATGCTCATTATACATTTAATGCTAGAGTTATGCTTGTCACTTCTGCTGTTTACTCTTTGATATTCTAATGTTGGGGGAAGCACTTGTTGTTTTATCTTTTGAGGTAAATGATTTAGAGTTGTTAAGTGATGTTTATTTTCTCATGAAACCTGCTAATTTATTTATTTGCAGTTTGATTACCGGGGAAGTCCACTGGGCCAAACTGACCCATTTTCAGTGGAGGCTCAGGGAGAAAAGCTCCAAGATGCATTATACAATTTAGATACAACTGATAGTTAATATTAAAGATAATATTATGTAGAATAGTTACTCATAAATGCATTCAATATCATGCATAGTTAAATTCATTAAGCTTGAAGGTAGGGATCATACAGTTTCATTTGAGGAAAACAGATATGTGTTAGGTGTGGAAACAGTTTACATACAAACCTTTTAAGAAAATGTAAATACACTTTATATACACACATCAACAGTAGAATGCTATTCACAATATTTACAAGGTTGGGCTGTGTGAGGGTAGATGTAGGAGTTGTTGAGAGCTTAGAGAGAATTTATAGAAATTGTAGAGAGCTTAGATAGGCTCATAAGATAACTATGAGAGTTGTAAAGCTTGGGAACCAGAGAGAGAACCCACTTTGATTAGGTTGGGTGAAGGCAGGTACATTTCCATTTAGTGGACAGGTGTTTGAATAGTTGGGTTTTGAAGTTTTCTGAGTTTGGTATAGTTCTTAGTGTGGAGCGAAGGGAATTCCATTTTTTGCCCAGTGAGAAAGATAGTAGAAGTTGGCCAGCAGGAGGTTTAGGTTTATGGATAGTAATTAAGTTCTGATTTTCAGATCTGAGAGCTCTGTTGGGTATATAAGGGGGAAGGATATTAGCTAGACAGGGACATCTTGTTGGGTGAAATATGACTCTATATGCAATAGTGAGTTGGAGATAGTCTAGGTAGTTTGGGAGTTCAAGCCAATTCAGGGATTGTAGGATTAGGCAGTGATGGGTGGTATTTTTAGATTTAGAGGCAAATTTAGAAATATTGTTATAGCAGTTTTCTAGTTTGAAGGTGATAGAGGAGGACAGGTTGGTTAGGAGAGGGGCTCCGTGTAATAAGAAAGGAAGAAGATAAGTCGAGGCCAGAGTTTGCATGGTAGAGTTGGAGAGAAAGCGATTATTCCTATACAGCATACCTAGCTTTTGGTGAGTTTTCTTAATATTTAGTTGTATATGAATATCAAACTTGAGGTGTTCATCTACAGTAATGCAAAGTAGTTTGGCAGAGGGGACCACTTCTATAGGTGAGTTGATTTGACTATAGACTTTGAAGTTGTTTTAATAGTAGGAGAGGGTCTTTGTGGGAGGAAATAGTAGAATCTTTGATTTATTTGCATTGAGAGAGAAGTGGTTTTGGCGCATCCAGTTTTCAGTTGTTAAGAAGGCAGTTTGGATTTTAGTCAGCAATTCAGAGAGGTTTAAGGCAGAGCAGACTAAGGTTAAATTGTCTGCGTATTGAATGATTTTAGCATTAAGAATAGCAGTGTAAAAGTTATTGATGAAGATGTTCAAAAGCATTGGCCCAAGGATGGATCCCTGTGGTATGCAAATTGGGGTAGGTAGAAAGGAAGAGATGGAGTTTTTCCATTTGACTTCCGGTGATCTGTCTGACAGACAGCTGGAGAAACAGGATAAAGCATTATGTGAGGGATTAAGGTTTGAGAGATGATGGAGAAGGTGCTTGTGGGAAACAATATCAAAGGCTTTAGACAGATTGAGTAAAACAGTAGAAACTAAGTGTTAGAAAAATGTGTATTAATAATATGCTTAGTGCATTTCAGGTTTAAAAAGGGTTAACACATTTATTCTATTTCACACTGCATAAATCTGCGCGAGCTGCTGAGACATTCCAATCCTGTTATGTCATAAAAATATGTGCAGTTATGATCTGCTTATGCTTTGGAAATTAACAGGAAAGCATTTGATTTCTGCTAATGTCATGAATATAATAATAGATGTTACTAATGTCATGAGACTTAAACAAAGAGTTATTGATTTTCTGCTTATGCTATGAGAAAATACACAGCTGCAGAAGCTATTGATAATGAAAACAAAGGCTGTTTGAAAATATAAAATGTAATCAGCATTTACTTGTACCTAAGCTAGAAATGTACCTTGAAATGTAACACATATATATTAGAACTGCACAACTGAAGAATAGAAAGTTTGTAGTAGGCTAAAAATAAGCCCCCAAGGCCAGGTTGTTTTTCTCAAATGTTTTTCATAAATCCAGTCATGTCAGCAGGAAATCCAAGTAACATTTTCTATGTAACACATAGTGAGTTTTAAATCTGAACATGTCAGCAGGAAATCTAGGTAACATTTTCTATAGAACAATACAGAAAGCTGTGTCTAACTACGTCAACCATAGAAAAGTAACATTTCATAGAACTGTATAAAAGAAGCATACTGTTCACTGGTAATTTGGACAAAATCCTGCATCTGTATGTTTTGTCTCCTTGCTGCAAGTAATAAAAGGTGCCATACCTGAACCTTATGTGAATTGGTCTTTGAAGTTTTTTCCTTTGACAGATTGGTCCTTTGGACCGGAACCCTCACTTCACCTCGGATCAGACGGGCCGGGTGGTTGAAACCGTACGGGGAAGAAACCAAATCGGTTCTTCTTATTTGAAAAGTCCTCCGACTGAATTGTCATACAAAAGAGGCCAGCCACTTTCTGATCTGCGACTGAAGGATGGGTCTCCACGAACCAGGTGATCAATCACATAGGCTCAGGTAAGGTGAATCTACTTTTTTCTGTTTTAGATCAGGGACTAGATTTGTATTGTTTTTGTCAAGACTGTATTTTACAAGTCAGGGACAGAAAAGATTACTGCCTTGTCATAGATCAGGAGAAACAGAATAGGTAGGCAGTCATTCTGAAGAGACTATAACAAAATCCATGGTACCACGTTAAAAATAAGAGAAGTTATGTAACAATCAAAAGGGTAGAACAAAATGGGTAAGAATTGCACAAAAAGACCCCAAAATCCGCCGTTAACCGAAGACGAGAAATACATGCAGTCGCAGCATTCTGACAATATTAAATACTATTCAAAATGGGTTAATAAGTATGAATTTGATGGTAAATTAGAAAAATCTTCGCTTATCAAACTTGTTAAACAGCTCAAAACCGATTCCAAAGGTCGAGTAAAAAAGCAACGCCAATTAGGAATTCCTCAGGCACACAGGTGGATTGAGGAAGTAAACCGAAGGGAACAAAAGAACAACAATTCAAAAACAATGTTTTTAGATAAGGAGGACAATAACTTAGTAATAGCATCGGCCCCTCCACCTCCCTTACCAGACTATAAAGCAAGTGAACAGGTTAGTCCACCCCCCACGATATCCTGTTGTCACTGAAAATAGAGACATTGCAAAAGTAAAACCATTTATTAGAGATCCCATCAGGACCAGGTCTCGAACACGGGCAGGTAACTCAAATAAAGGCATTGAGTTATATCAAATGGTTAAGAATTCACAATCTGTGAGTGAAGAAGAAATATGCCCACTTATAGAAGTACCCAATCCTCAGGCAGGACAAGACAGGCAGGACCCAACTATTTTAGTGTATAGACCTTGGACTCCGGAAGATACCCAGAAAGCCACTGAGGAAATTCCCCATCCAAAAGTTAATTTTAGAAAGTTCTCAGAAGATTTACAAGGAATGAGGCTGAGTTATAACTTAAACAGAGAAGAGGTAGAAAAAGTAGTTAGACAAATTGTGGGGCCAGATTGGCACATGATTAGTGACAACTGGAATCCCCATGATGCTGCACACAGACCCCTCCCACATAGAAGCACAGAACTAGACAACAGAGTAAAAGGTCTTACAGACCACATCTCTGAAAAATGGAAGCCTAGGGCAGACTGGACTTGCATTAATCAACAAGAAGGTGAAACTATTCGAATGTTTTAATAACCATTGTGGAATGCAGGTTCCTGAAGATCAGACACAAGATTCCCCATATGAACAGCAGTTAAAGAATGCATTTTTAAAAGGCAGTATTGCACCCATAAGCAGTTTTATTACAAAACACATGGTATATCATCGTACAAGCAGGTTACAGTCATTACTTGAATATGCTAGGCATGCCGAAAGGCATTTTAATAGCAAAAAGAAAGCTCAAGTATTTTCTGTAGAAAATGGAGCAGAAGTTTATGTAGTATAGTCCGGGAAAAAGGGCAAGAAAAATGCACATGGAAACAAACAATCTGATCCACAATCAGAGGACTTTGAAGGGCAAAAGAAAAGGGGTGAATGTTTCAAATGCGGTGAAAAGGGACACTTGGCAAGGGATTGCAGAAAAAACAAGAAGGTAATCACGGAAGACAAGGAGGGTGAGGACTGACTATATGGTAGTCAGGAATCACTAGAAGGGGATAGTGGAGAAAGGACAAATGAGAATGTGATAGAGGGAGTAGAGGATGTGACAGAAGAGATAGAGGAAGTGCAGGAAGTTACTGACAATGAAGAAAATGAGATATTAGACCTAGCTTTATTGAGCCTGGAGCTCTATTTTGCAGACATGAAACCAGAAATTACACTCTTGGTAGAAGGGAGGGAGGTTGAATTCTTGTGTGACTCAGGGGCATCATGAACCCTGATACATCCCTCCAAACTGCCAGAAAACTCCGAGTCACCTGATTACATACTGGTAAAAGCAGCTAATGGACAGCTGTATCGGGAGCCCATCTCCTGTAATATTGCAATAACTGATCCTGTTTCAGGATTGACTCAGAAAACCAAAATTGTTGTTTCTGCAATATGCCCAGTAAACCTCTTGGGCAGAGACCTTATGCAGCTATTTGGTATAGCAGTAGTCCCAACCATGCAGGGTATGGAAGCACAGCGACAAATTGATACCTTTGCAGTGCAATCGGAGGGTGAAATGTTTTATTGGTACAGCCAGGACTTGGTTACGACTGGTCCAGGGACTGTGACCGAAGAATTAATGAATGTAGCCATCAGCAAGTTCCCCTCCCTTGACATTGATAAGCAACACCTGTTGCACTGTACCCTGTATTATTGTAACACATCAGGACCTGATAAGGAATATGAGCAAGAATTGTTTAAAAATCATGCAAACAGATTGATATTACGTAATCTGTACTGGGACACAGAAGGGAACAGTGTAGCCAGCTGTTCATTGCCCCAGGAATTCTTTGCACTTAATAAATCTAATTGATTACCACGTGTTAGCTTAACCAAGGACAAAAACATAGAATGGGCAGACCTAGGAGAAAAAGTCACGAGATGGGAGAAACAGACAGAATTAGAACTGTCAGAACAGGGAGTACAAATACAGAAGTTGAACTGGATAACTCAGACCCACCCAGTCCTACACTTGCAGTCTAGCAAGGACAGCTGATTAGCACTCCTATTAAAGGAGGAAGAAAATGCCTTACAAAATATACCAGAAACTTTCTGGTCAACGGCAAAGTCATATGTAGGACTTATTCGTACAGCGGGACCAGTTACTATCACGCCAAAGTCAGCATTTAGACCACAGAAAAGACAGTATCCCTTAAGAAAAGATGCAGAGGCAGGAATCAAACCTATCATAGCAGCTTTACTTAAGGAAGGGGTGCTGGTGGAATCTCCCGATTCACCATGTAACACACCCTTATTTCCTGTTAAAAAAGCAAATGGAGAATGGCGTATGGCCAAGATTTACAAGCTGTAAATGATGCAGTAATACCAAGGGCACCTACGGTGCCAGACCCACATACACTGTTGAATGATTTAAAACCTCAACAGAAGTATTTTTCTGTGGTAGATATCAGCAATGCGTTCTTTTCGATACCGATACACCCTGACAGCCAGTATTGGTTTGCATTCACATTTCAGGGGAAAAGGTATAGATATACGTGATTACCACAGGGATATTGTGAAAGTCCAACAATATTCTCACCAGAAATGGCAAGCAGCTTGGTGGGATTTACCCCACCAAGACGCAGTCAGATTTTGCTTTATGTTGATGACATCCTACTGGTATCCCCCACCCAGTAAGATTGTAAAGAAGATACCATAGCGCTATTACGATTCTTAGCCGCTGAAGGACATAAGGTAAATAAAAATAAACTGCAGCTTTGGAAAAAACAAGTCAAATACCTAGGATATGTAATATCCAAAGAAGGTAGAACATTAGATGAGGACAGAAAAGTAGCAATTTTGCAAGCACCAAAACCCACTACCAAGAAGGAAATGATGTCCTTCCTGGGTACAACTAATTTTTGTCGAAGCTGGATTCTGAACTATGCCTTGGAATCTGCACCTCTGACTAACCTGATATATAAAAAGCCTATGGCAGCACAGGATTTGTTACAATGGACACCAGAGGCAGAATCTGCTTTCTGCAGACTGAAACAGTTAATAGCGTCCTCATTAGTTCTGGGATTTCCAAACTACCATAAATGTTTTTTTCTAAACTGTAGATTGTAAGCAAGGTTATATGACATCAGTGTTAACACAACAGCATGGGGACAAGCAACGCCCCATTGCTTACTATTCATCACAACTAGACCCAGTGGCACGGTCCTTACCTCACTGTGTACAAGCAGTAGTTGCAGCTGCAATGGCAGTACAGGCTTTGGCCTCAGTAGTTTTATTCCACCCTCTCACTCTGAGAGTGCCTCATGCAGTCATGATTATTTTACTGCAAGAGAAGGTAGCATATCTTTCCCCTGCTAGGCATCTTTCCTGTATGACTATATTGTTGAGCCAACCTCACATGACAATTGAATGATGCATGACTTTGAACCCTTCTACCTTGCTCCCAACCCCTGCAGACGGCACACCACACCGCTGCCTGCAGGTGATTGAGCAAAAGACACTACCTAGAAAAGATCTCACGGATGTCCTCTTGGATGATGCCGAGGTGACATACTACGTGGATGGTTCATGCAAAAGGGGTCCTGCAGGACAGAACCTAGTAGGATATGCAGTAGTTTCTGACACTGAGATTATAGAAGCAAAACCTTTACCACACAATTTATCTGCACAGGCAGCAGAATTGATTGCCTTGACATGGCCATGTACCTTAGCAAAGGGTAAAAGTGTAAACATTTTTACTGACAGTCAGTACGCTTTTTCTACTGTACATGTTTTTGCGCAACAGTGAAAAAACCAAGGAATGATAACATCTACTGGCAAACCTATCAATCATGCGCAGTTTATTTTAGATCTTTTAGAATCCATTCAGTTACCGCAGAAAGTAGCAATTTGTAAATGCACAGCTCATACCAAGCAACAAGATAGGATTTCAAAAGGTAATGCGAGTGCTGATACAGCTGCAAAACAAGCAGCTTCAGAAGTATTTCTTTTAAAAGAGGAACTACAACCCTCTGAGATTTTAGACATAGTAATGTTAAAGACAATGCAGACACTCACTACGCAAGCCGAAAAACAAAGATGGGTAAAACAAGGAGCAATTCTCGAAAAGGGGCTGTACATCTCTAAAGAAGGGAAACTGATACTACCATCTAATTTGTTTAGATATGCGGCTTTGTTGAGCCATGGGCAGTGCCATGTCTCAACAGGGGGGATGGTACAGTTGGTGAACCAGGTGTTCACAACGTATGAATTTACAAACTCCTCTAAAAAATTTTGTTTGATGTGCCATATTTGTAACAAACATCATGCACAAGGGGCATTAAAGCTCAAGCAAGGGAGTTTCCCTACACCACCATATCTGTTTCACACTATCTGTACGGATTTCATAGAATTGAACAAATGTGAAAATAAGAAGCATTGTCTTGTCATAGTAGATATGTTTTCCAGATGGGTGGAAGCCTTTCCAACTAAAAATCCAGACGCAGCCACAGTAGCAAAAGTTCTTGTCAAAGAATTCATCCCTTGATTCAGCATTCCAGAAAGGATCTACAGCGACAACGGTACACACTTTGTAAACCAAACCATACAGCAGTTAAGTAAGCATTTTGATATTTCTTTAAAAAATCATTGTGCATACCATTCGCAATCTGCAGGGCTAGTTGAGAGGCATAATGGAATATTAAAGAATAAATTAAGAAAGTTAATAGCAGAAACAGGAAAGAATTGGGTGTATTGTCTGCCCCTGGCACTGTTGAGCATGAGAACTGTTCTGACTGCAAAAGGATTGACTCCTTTTGAAAAACTGTTTGAAAGGGCTTATTATACACCTCAGTGGAAACTTCTCATGCCCGCAGACCAGGAAGCTGACTATACACTAGCTGAATATATGAGAAATTTGTTGAATTCTAAACATCTGTTGCAGTCAAATTCTGTTTCAGATAAAGAACAAACCAAAACATCAGAAGTGGCAGTGATCCCAGGGGACTGGGTATGGATAAAGGCCATAAAAAAGTAAAATTGGATGTCACCAAGGTGGGAAGGTCCATACCAGGTGCTTTTTTCAACACCTACTGCAGTCAAGATAGCAGAGCGAGCCTCGTGGATCCACCTGATGCACTGCAAACTAGTTAAGAACTTACCTCTCCATCGGGGCCCTCAGCACAAAGTCTGGCTACAAAGGGGGGTCAGATCAATAGGACTGATCTGTCTCAACCCCAGTGAAGAAACCATCGGTGCTGAAGGTCCTATTAGGGCAGAGAGTAAGATCACATGTCAAAAACAAAAATGATAGAATCCAGAAAAATCCAAATAAAACTCAGAAGAGTCGGAGAAAACAGGAATGCGGAACAACCATTTCCTCAGAAGTATTGCATAATCATCCTATTAACTGTACTAGTGACAATAATCTTTTTGTTGTGGCCATTCCTTTTCCCCACCACACAAACTGAACTGAATAAATGTGAAGAGTTGCACGTAGAGTGGCACCCAAACTTCAACACTTACCAGGCAACCAAATATGTCTATGCTGAGACCTTCAATGTTTCGAATTGTTAACTTCAGTCCCCCTAGGAGTCAATGAGACCTGGGAAAACCTGATTCATGATACATCAAGTATTACATCACAAGATAAAATAGCATTGCACTTGTCTGTTCAACAAAAGGGAACTGTGTGTTTTTTACAAAAATTATACGGTTCAGGTGGGTTGGAGGAATTGCAATGTGACTGTTCCTTATAGATGCTACACTAAATCTGATAATACCAGATCTTATTGCAATACAAACTATGATTCATTTTTTGAATTGATGCACAAAACAATTGAGGAAGTAAAACATGATTCTGTTCTCTACAAACAACTGTCTATAATTGACAGAAAAATGTTTCACACAGGACAAGTGTATGTTCATAGTAAAGTTACTACCAAAGTAGAGGACTGTTATTTTTATGTGGTAGGAAAGCATACAAGTGGTTACCTGAGAATTGGTGGGGCAGTTGTTTTTTGGGTTACCTGGTTCCGGCCATACGACACACAGCAGCTTTACCTCAAGGGAAAATTTGGAATGTTCGAGAAATCATCAAAAAAACAGTCAATCCAGTTGGGCAAATCAATGCGCGCTGGAAAAACCATCATGCTGTGGGTGATGGACTGACACACATGGACTTGAGTGATACTGTTATATCATGGCAGGCATATTACCAGCATATGGAGCAGCAAAATCGATCTGGGAGCTGAGGAAATTATCTAAACTTCTCGAAGTAATGAGTAATGCGACCTTTTCCACCCTAGAATTCATAACTGATGAAATGAATGCCATGAGAACTGTAGTGCTTCAAAACCACATGGCTCTTGACTTCACCCTAGTGGCGAGAGGAGGTACTTGTGCTTTAATCCAAGAGGAGTACTGTTCGTATATCCCTGACCACAAACACAAGATAGACAATCACCTTGAGGTAATTCAGCAGGTGTTGGCTATGACTAAACCAGGACCAAATCCATTGATGGACTTTTTCCAGAGATTGTTTGGGGGGTGGGGTAGTATCCTGATGAACATCCTGATTGCCATCTGTGTAGGAATGATCCTACTGGTGGTATGTGTTTGCTGCTGCATCCCCTGCATGAAAAGACTGATTAAAGACTTTATAGACATGTCAGTTTCAGAAAACTTATACCAAGGTGCTGAACTTGAAGAATTTTTAAAAAATTGAAAATGCTTTCATAAGTTTAAACTGAATGACTCTCTTAACTGCAAATCCTGAGTAGGAAGAGGTTAGGGGAAGAAAAAACTGTTTATGCTTATTTTGAAAGTAGAATAAAAGTATTAAAAGGGGGGAAATGTTAGAAAAATATGTATTAATAATATGCTTAGTGCAGTCAAGGTTTAAAAAGGGTTACCACATTTATTCTATTTCACACTGCATAAATCTGCACGAGCTGCTGAGACATTCCAATCCTGTTATGTCATAAAAATATGTGCAGCTATGATTTGCTTATGCTTTGGAAATTAACAGGAAAGCATTTGATTTCTGCTAATGTCATGAAAATAATAATAGATGTTACTAAAGTCATGAGACTTAAACAAAGAGTTATTGATTTTCTGCTTATGCTATGAGAAAATACACAGCTGTAGAAGCTATTGATAATGAAAACAAAGGCTGTTTGAAAATATAAAATGTAATCAGCATTTACTTGTGCCTAAGCTAGAAATGTACCTTGAAATGTAACACATATATATTAGAACTGTACAACTGAAAAATAGAAAGTTTGTAGCAGGCTAAAAATAAGCCCCCAAGGCCAGGTTGTTTTTCTCAAATGTTTTTCATAAATCCAGTCATGTCAGCAGGAGTGAGTTTTAAATCTGAACATGTCAGCAGGAAATCTAGGTAACATTTTCTATAAAACAATACAGAAAGCTGTGTCTAACTACGTCAGCCATAGAAAAGTAACATTTCATAGAACTGTATAAAAGAAACATACTACTCACTAGTAATTTGGACAAAATCCTGTATCTGCATGTTTTGTCTCCTTGCTGCAAGTAATAAAAGGTGCCATACCTGAACCTTACGTGAATTGGTCTTTGAAGTTTTTTCCTTTGACACTAAGTGTCGTGAATCTCGGACTTGATTGACAGTTTCTAGGAAAGAGAGTAGAGTAGTTATTGTGCTATGGCCTGGATGGAAACCATGCTGGGTAGGGGTGAGAAGATTGTTTTGGGTCAGGAAAGGCATAAGTTGGAGGTGGATGTATTTTTCTAGGAATTTGGAGGTTGGTGAGAGCAAAGCAATGGGGTGAAAGTTTGAGATGCTAGTATTATTGCCTCCTTTATGAAGAGGAAGAATATAAGCTGAGTGCCAGAGTTTGGGGATATATGATTCTTTTATGGATTGGTTAATAATGATGCTGATTGGGAGAGCAATGCCATCAGCAACACATTTTAGGAAGGAAGAGGGAATATTGTCAGGAGCGTTAGAGCAAGGTTTAAGTTTGGACAAAAGATTTTTTTATTAAGTTAGTGGAGAGGGGTTTGAGTTCAAACAGATGAGGTGAGTTAGAAGGGGGAGAGTGTAGATCAGTTGGGTTATTATTGGGAAATGTCTTGGTGAGGGTAGTAATAGTTTCTATGAAAAATGAGTTAACTTCAGAGCCTAGTTCGAGGTCAGATTTACTTGGGTCAGGACAGGGATTATTCTTGGAGCCTGGATTGAGGAGTGAGTTTATTGAGTTCCAGAATTTTTGTTTTTTTTAATTGTTATTGGACTGAAGTTTGATATCGTAGGATTTTTTGTCTTTGGTGATTAGTCGTTTTGCACTGTTGCGGAGCTGTTTATATTGGAGCAAGGTATTGGCCAGTTTATTGTTTTAGTAAAGCTTCCATAGTTTGACTATGTGTGGCATAATCTGTTTTGTCTGTTTGGATAGCCAAAGAGCAGTTTTAGTTTTTATCCTTTTGTTTCTTAGTGGGGCTAGTGAGTTTAAAGTATCAAGGAAGACAGAGTTGAAGTATTCTATAGCTTTGTCAAGATGATGGATGTTTAGAATTTGCAAGTTCATTTGTTTGAAATTATTTGAGAAAGTAGTTGGGTTGAAGCTACTGAGGTTACGAGTTTGAATGTATTGATGCTGGTGTGGGGATTAACTAGTTGAGCGATGCATGAAGGCTGGGAGGTGGTCACTAAAGGTATTAGGAATTGTGCCAGAATTGGTTATTTTATTTGGATCCAAGACTAGGATCCAATCTATATTGGATCCGGGAGGGTTTATTTTGTTAGGTCGAGTGATGGAGATGATTATTTGAGTGAAGTTATAGAGGTTAATGGATAGGGAGGGAGAGGAGGAATTGATTTTATTCCAGTCAATAGTCACATCACCAAGGATATAAGTTTCATAGTTAATATCAGTAACGGCCCATAGAAGAATATTTTCGAGTGTAGAGATATTGTTACCAGGTGAGATATATAGGGCTATGATGCAGATATTTTATGTTTATTTAGTTTTAGATTTCCAGCAGTTAGTTCAGTGTTCTGGAATTGAGGAACTGGAATTTGGAGGGGAATTAAGGTAAAAAGACTAGGGCAGTGCCTCCACTTTTTTATTTAGTTGGTCATTTCTGAGACAATGAAATCCTGGAGGCAAAATCTCAGAGTTGGAGATAAAGGGCTTGAGCCAGGTTTCAGAGATGGCTAAGATATATGGTTGGTTGTGGCTTAACCAAGCTTGAAATTGGTGTACTTTGTTGTTTAGACTTTGTGAATTAATTGTAAAAATCTTTAGGGTGTTGAGATAGGAGGAAGAGGGTAAGGGATGAGTGTTGTTAAAGGATATAGGACCAAGGTTAGGATGGATATCATCAGCTTGGACTAGGTTGTTGAATGAGATATATTTTAGCCATATTGGTCTGCCAGGCATGAATTTTGATAGATTGTAGATTGGAGCAGGTGACAGTGTCTTGACTTTAGAGGATAAGAGTTTAGGGTGAAATAGATGCAGAGGGTTGGGCTGAATGAGATAAGAGGAGATAGAATGGAAATGGGAGTAAGAGTGAGGGAGAAGGTGAGTTTGTATGGTAGTTGTCTTTGTAGGTGGCATTGGACAAGCATAGGTGGAATATGAGGTAGCATAGTATAAGGGAAGTAGGAACATAAAGAGGAGGCTGGGGGACTGGAGGGTGTGATAACTTGAGGAGAGCATGTTGGAGCAAAGAGAGAGTGGTATGAGTCATTAGGAAAATAGAGAAGGCTATGAAGAAGAAAGGGTTTATAAAATGATGGAAGTATTCTCATGATTTAAGGAAAGAGGAGGGGACTATAATTATTGGGTGGAGTACAGATTACAGAGTTTAAGAAGGATGGCTATAGATGGAAGGAGTAATGAATGGGGAGCTGGTATTGGGTAATTAGGCTGAGAGGGTGGGGTAAGATAGGAATAAAGCTAGGAGTACTAGGGGTGGGAGATAATTGGGGGAAGGGTAGGGGAGCGGAGTGAGCCTGTACTGCAAATGAAGCGGGAAAGAACACTAGAGGTGAGTATGGCAGAAAAAGTATCAGCAAAGAGCAGTTTAAAGGCTATAGTTGGAGGTATGAGCTAAATATTTCCAGCCAGAAAATGAAGGCTGCCTTTACAGAGGGTGGTTTAGCAGGTGGGAGAAGATATTGACAGTCTAAGGATATTAACTCACAACCAACTCTTTGTGAAAAAATAAAGCTTGCTGGGATTATAAAGAATATCTAGGATTTATATTGGTAGAGGCTGCCACCTAATGGTAGAAGGAGATAGCAAACAACAGGGATAGTTGGACCAGTCTTAGGTTTAAATATATTCTAGGGTAGTGATAACAAGAGGGGGAGAGGGCAGACAGTCTGCGGTAGGCTGCTAGAACACGCACACGGGAAGGCAGACTAACTCTACAGATAGTACATCAAGTCTACCTTTAATTAGTGTTAAGCAACATCTATTTACACAATCTTGTTGAGGGGGGGGGTTCTCAGTAGTATTTTTCTAAGTACCAGGCAAGCTGGCCAATTCAGGGTGTCTTCAGGTGATGGCCGGAGGTATTCCTTTTGCATTTAAAGCAGGGAGAGAGCACCTGGGATGGATTACTGTAGAGGAGAGGGAGACAACACTGAGTTAGTTGATATTGCAGATGTAGAGGGGAAAGGTAGCAGGTAAGGGATGTTTAGAGAGGAAGGGAGGGTGTAACAAAGCACAGTAGTAGAGAGAGGCTATGGTTAGATGAGGCTGGAGCAAGTATGTAGAGGAAGATTAGGTTTAGGGGATTAACAATGGAAAGCAGCAGACATTATGCTATGAACAATACAAGTTAGGCAATATAGGCTCCATTAAATAGAACAAAACATTCATGCAGCAGTTCAGTATGCTATTGATGACCCTAGTCTATTTGAGAGGACAAGGTTATACAGCAGTAGAGCCAAATATAAGCAGCAGAAAGCAAGGGGTAAATGATAAAGTAATACTTTAAAATCTCTAAACAGTGCAATATATAGTGCTCAACAGACTAACAGAGTAAACTACAATATGTTCATGCTGTGCAATAACTTGTGCTGAACAGTTTTCAAGACAATTTTTTCAGAACAATATAAAAGCTGTGCGGTGCCCTTATAGAGACAAATGGAAAAGAAAAATAGCTGCTAAGCCAGTAATTAAGCTAAAGGCTCTAGTAGGACCATTGATCCACCTTAAAAGCGAAATAAAGGCCTCCAACAATATACGTTCATTAGCATCCTTTTAACAGGACATCTGGAGAGAAGACTAGGCCAGCAAAGTGCAACAGTCAAGCTCTGTGTACTCAAACTTAATTTAGTGTGTAACTCATCAATTAGTTTAACTTTGCTAGCATTTTATTTGTTGTATAGCATGATTTAATAGCTAATACTAGTACCCTAATATCTCAGTTGGAATTATGATTAATCACTTGTTCAAGGATGTTAAAATTATCAAATGTTGTTTCAATCAAAATTACTCTAATAAAATTATTCTGAACACAGGACTTACTGAATTATTTGTTAATAAAGCAAAATGTAAAAGATACATGTACATAAATACTCATTAATCTTTTGGTATCACTCCATGGTGCAGCGAGAGATGCAACTCTATGTAGCCTCAGATGACCCATGTTGGATTAGTAGTAAGGGTAATGGTGGGTGCAGGACGGGAAAGATAGGACTGTATGGCCACTGGTCATTTGCCATCCTGGGGCAAAAATGTAGCTTTGGCTCACCACTTTAGTTATACTTAGTTAGGAGAAACACTGGCCATTGCACTCATAGAATACAAGACTGCAGACCACACACTGCCAACAGGTGTGTAACATTTATCAACCTGAGAAGTAGTGTGTGTGTGTGTGTGTGTGTGTGTGTGTGTGTGTGTGTGTGTGTGTGTGTGTGTGTGTGTGTGTGCGCGTGCATGTGTGCATGTGTGTGTGTGTGTGTGTGTGTGTGTGTGTGTGTGTGTGTGTGTGTGTGTGTGTGTGTGTGTGTGTGTGTGTGTGTGTGTGTGTGTGTGTGTGTGTGTGTGTACATTCCAGAGACTGGATAGCCTTGTGGAGCTCAAGAGAGACATAGAGTGAAGACAAGTCCAGGGGTAGCCTCTTCTGTAGGCTTCACTAGATAGTTAGCTCCAACCACCCGACTCTTGCTGCTGGAGGATTAAATGGACTAATTGGGTTCAAAGGCAGGAAAGAATGGTATATGGGCTCTTGACTATTCCAAGGATTCCTTACTCCCACCACCATGAAATAAAAGTACCATTTGGGTACTGATACTGGAACCATCAGGCAGGGTCCTACGTAGAAGGGGAGGAAACATATTTTTTTTCTAAAGATTTTGTGCTGAAAAACATTATTGCACTTGCAGAGTGTTATTTTTATTACTATTTTAGAGTCAAACATCTTTGTTTAAAAAATGGAAAATGGTTTTGTTTATTTTTGCCCATTTATGAAACAACTAGTGGAACTCTAAATGTTGAACACACAATTTTATAACTAATGATATGTTGAAATACTTTCATGTTAACAGCAGTTTGCTTATTGTTTTGTTGCAATTTTATTCAAATTTGTTTTACTAGAAATGGAAGATGAGTTATCTACAATTATGTTGTTACTCACAAAAGACAGCAAAATATAAAATATTTAAGGAAATTCTGTTGACTTTACTGATAGTTTCATGAGGAAGAACCTTTAGCTTGAGTGCACAGTTATCCTGGTCAGTTTTAGAGTTAGTAATATATGTTTATTAAAACTTGTAATGAATAATATTTAAGCTTTTCTTGCAATGCTTACAGGCAATTAGTTGTGTATGAATAAAAGGAATTCTACTCACTTTGTAAATATATTGTGTATATCAATACATTTAGAATTGAACACTGTTTCTTTCAAAACACTTAGCGTGTTCATGGGCTAATTTTAAAATAAAGCTAAAGGAAATGAAAGCATCCTCTATTCAAAATGTCAGGGATGATTTGCCTAAAAGTGGTTCCTGCTATAACTGACTGCTGAACACTTGAGTGACACGTTCTCTGTTGGTCAGGTTCTACCTTCCTGATCACATATGCTTGATGTTACCATTCCTCACAGCATGTTTCATTACAATATTGTAATGCAGCACTGCTGGTAATATGAGACTGCTGTGCAGTGTATCGAGGATTTTCTACTGATGTGAGAGCATGGTACTGGTATATATAAGTAATGGGGGTGTGGGGGTAAAACAGCACACTTTGGGGTCCAGAGGGCTTGTTGCCATGCAAAAACTTGTTTTAACCCATTTTAGCCAAGTGTGCCTCCAGATGTTTCTGCAGTTACCTCCTACTGATCCCTCTGCGCATCAAATATTGCTTGTTCATATTTGCATTAATAATTCCAAAACCATGCTGCATACAAGGTATCAGAAGATTTCATCTTAAAGTATACATGATGACAAACACAATTGTATTGATATTTGACTCCTGTCTAATGCAGCTAAAGAGATAATAAAAAGAAGTTTTGTACTCACCATAACATTCTATATTTGTTGTCCATGATCTCACCTTCATTCTTGCTGGTTGGGTTTGGAACCGAGCATCGGTTCCGACTCGGCCACATACTAAAGCTCGAGAACTTTTATCGGCTCAAGGCTACACTATGTCCCATGATGCCTAGTGGCTCTTTCCCAGATCACATTTGAAAACTGACACTAGACTTTACCAACTATCCCATAAAAACAAAAAGGAAAGGATATGCTGCCCCTACTCTGAAATAGGTGCGAAGAGAGTCAGGCACATACAGCCAATTCATAGTTCCTCTCAATCCTCTCGGAAGGGATAAATGAGGATAGGTCACAAGAATGAAGGCGAGATCATGGACAACAAACATGGAACATTATGGTGAGTACGTAACTTCCTTATGTTATGCTGTCCTATCTCACCTTCATTCTTGCTGATTGGGGCAGCATCCCCAGCACCTTATCTTGGGTGGCTCAAGGGAATAAACTCTTCAGAACTATGGACCAAAGGAAGCTCTGTTCCGGGATGCCACATCCACTTTGTAATGAGTAATAAAGGTATGAGGGTTAACCCATGTGGCAGCTGCACAAATTGAGTCCAAAGGGAGTTTAGCTTGGAAAGTGATAGAAGTAGCCATGGCTCTAGTTGAATGACCTGTAACTTTGCCTGGCAGCTGTTTGTTATGCAGATTAGAGGCATAAGTGATGGTAACTGTGAGCCATTTTGATAAAGTGACTATTGAAACTGCAACACCTTTCCTATTGTCTGAAAAAGGCACAAAGAGTTGGTCATATTTTTGAATTCTTTGGTCCTATGTATGTAAAACTGTAGTTGTCTATGTATGCCCAACTGATGAAACTTGTATTCTGCCTCGTTTCCATAACTGGAGAAAAATACAGGTAACTCAATAGACTGGTTCAAATTGGCCTCAGAACAAACGTTTGGTAGGAAGGAAGGATTCGTTCTGAGAGGCACTCTGTTTTTATGAAAGATTAAATAGGGAGGACAAATAGACAGAGCTTGCAATTCTGACACTATTCTGGCAGAGGTAGTTGCTGTTAAAAAAATTATCTTCCAAGATAAGAACTTTAGTGGGCATGAGCATGCTGGTTCAAAGAGAGGTGAGTTCAAAGACAATAATGCCAAATTGAGGTCCCATGGAGGAGGAGGTTCTCTTAAGTGGGGGGGTCTTAGAAGAAAGGTACCCCTGAGAAAAGCTTTGCATAATCTATGGGACATGAAGTTCAGTTCCATGTCTCCTACATGGTAATTTGAAATGGCAGCAAGTTGCACTCTTACCGTGGCTGCTGTTGCACCTTGATCTAAAATTTCTGTTAAGAATTCAAGAATCGCAGATGCAGGAGCTGTAAAGGGATCTATGTTGTTTCTGTCTGCCCAATAAGAACCTCTTCCATTTATTTGCATACAGTTTTCTAGTTGTGTCCTTGTGTGATGAAACCAGAATGTGCTTTACTGCCGGGGATAAATCTGGAAGCTTGGTTAAGACTGGAAGTGGAGCAACCAAGCTGTCAGCTTGAGATTTTGAAGGGAAGGGTGGAACATTCCTGACTGATGAGTCAGAAGGTCTGGCACCAGGTCCAAAATCCAGGGCTCCTCCAGAAGATGGGGCCATAGGAAGGGAAGCCAAATTTGTTGAGGCCAGTAAGAGACAATAAGAATTAGCTTGTGACTCAATGACTTGGCTTTCTGGAGTACCTTGGGTATTAATGGAAATGGAGGAAAGGCATACAGAAGTCCCGGGGTCTAATTGTGCACAAGTGCATCCCTGAATGACTCCCCCAGAGTGGGGACTAGGGCAAAGTAGCTGCTGCATTTGGTGTTGATGGACATGGCAAAACGATCACAGCAAGGCTGGCCCCACTTGCAAAGAATTCTGTTTGCAATCTTTTGATTCAGAGGCCACTTGTGAGGCATTAGGATTTCTCTGCTCAATCTGTTTGCAATTATGTTGGATTTCCCTGGGATATGCATTGCAGTCAAAAAACATTGAGAAGAAATTGCCCATTGCCATACTCTTTGAGCCTCCCGACATAGGGTGTAGGATTTGGTTCCCTCTTGCTTGTTGATGTGCCATACCAGTGACATGTTGTCTGTCTGAATTGCAATAGTACTTGTTGGTAGAGAGCTGTGAATGCTTGCAACACCAGAAGCACTGCTCTCATCTCTAGGACATTTATGTGCAAGTGGTACTTGTGTTCCTGCCAAGTCCCTTGGACCGTCTGTCCCAGATAATGCCCCCCCCACCCTATCTGAGAAGCGTCCATGGTCACTGTGGCTATGGGATGTGGAAGAACAAATGGTGTCCCTATAGTTACCTGATTGGAGTGAAACCACCATTGTAGGTCCTTCCTGCAGGTGTTCATGATGAGAATTTTGTGGGACATAGGCAAGTCCTGCATTGACCAGTGGGCAAAAAGAAGCCACTGTAATAATCTCATGTGTAGACACGCCAATGGAACTAATGTGATTTTCGTTTCCATTGAACCTAGGACTTTGAGGACAAATTTGGCTTGTACTTTTTTCTTCCTGATTAGTATGGAGACTTGGTGGCGTAGCATCTGTACTCTTTCATGAGGCAGTTTTGCCACCATATTTCTTGTGTCTAAGTCTGCCGCTATAAAGGTAATATACTGAGATGGCAACAAGGCAGATTTTTCTGAATTTACCATAATTCTCAGCTGAGAGCAGAGATGAAGGGTGGAGTCTCTTGTTCTAGTTAGTAGATGCTCGGTGGTGGAGGTCAGGAGCCAGTTGTCTAAGTATGGAAACACCCGGAATCCTTGATGCCTCAGGTGAGCCATTACTACTGCCATACACTTGGTAAACACTCTGGGGGCTGTAGTGAGACTAAAGGGCAGAGCTCTGAACTAGTAATGACATCTCCAGACAGAAGCACAGATATTTTCTGGATCACCTGTCCATCTTTATATGGTAGTACACATCCTGAAGATCTACTGAGCACATCCAATTGTCTTGTCCCAAACAAGGGAGTATAGACTGCAGTGTTACCATCCAGAACTTTGTCTTTTTGAGCGACTTGTTTAGTCTGCTGAGATCTAGAATTGGTCTCCAGCCCCCTATCTTTTTTGGAACTAAAAAGAACCATGAGTAAATTCCGGATCCAACTTGGCCTTCGGGGGCTTCTTGGATGACTCTTTTTTCTAGTAACTTTTGGATCTTTAGGGTTGCTTGATCCTTTGACTGGGTGGAATGTCTGGGATGGACTTCGACGGGAAAGGTGAATGGGAGAAGGGAATTTTGTATCCTCTAGATATGATGGGCTGCAACCATTGGTCTTGAGTTAAGTCTAGCCAGGCTTTTGGGTGCAGTGATAATCTCCCCTCGACTGCCTCCAGAGGTGGGCAGGCAGGCCTCCTTTCAGGAGCACTGGAAGGGTCGACCCGAGAATGTATCTCTGTCACCCTGGTTCTGCGGATGCCCTCTGCCATGTGGGCAGCGTCTTCTGTTGTTATTTCCCCCTCTGCCTCTGGGGAAAAATCACCATGAGTGTCTGGCAAGACTCCCTTGGATTTTTGGAACCAGAACTTTCTGCTCTTCTGGCCCTTGGGATAGGGCCTCATTGGGGAGGAAAACTATACTCCCACAGCAGAAAGAGTCTTGCCATCCTGCTCACTCTGGGTTAGGGTCTCTCTCACTTTTAGCTCAAACAGGGACGAGCCGTAAAAAGGGGTGTCAATAAAGGAAGACTTGAAGGGTTCAGCAAAATCACATAGACGCATCCAGGAATGTCTCCTAAGAGCAATTCCTGTACCTGCTGCCCTACCTCACTCCATCAGCTGCATAGGAAATGAGGTGCATGGATGAGTCAGTAATAGAGGTTAAATTCGCAAGCTGAGAGTTAATTTTGTCAGACAACCCCTGAGGTGTAGCACCATGTAGGGTATCTCCTAACCCCTTAAGGAGATTCTTCTGCAAGCGTGTAAAATGGGATAGGTATTTCAGTGACCTAATGGTAAAGGCCACTGAAGAAAACATATGCTTCCCATATCTGTCCATCGTGAGAGATTCCTTATTCAGCAGGTGGACAGATGCAGAAGTTTCAGTGATTTCCTTCTTAGTGGCCATCGCCACCACCATAGCATCTACCGGGACTCCCTTTGTTAGAAACTGCTTGTCCTCTGGGGCTGTGATAAATTTGTTTGGCCTCCTCGGAACTGGCTCCACATACTCAGGAGAGCCCCACGCCTTCCTAATGACCACACCCAGCAGTTGGACAAAGGGTGGAGTCACCCAAGAGGTGGAGGGTCAAAAAACAAATGCCTCCAGGTATACCGATTCATCCTCAGAAGGGGAAAGGGCTTTCCAGCCAACTATCTGTTTCAGAATCTCTAAAATGTCAGAAAATGAGACATCCTCAGAGGGTGACTGTGGGGACCCTTCCGATTCCTCTAAGTTGGTATCAGACATGACAGACTCAGGGGAGTCTATGTGTTTCCTCTTACACGTTCTTTTCCGAGGGATCTCTTCAGGGGAGTGTTCCAGAGAGGTTTTGGAATAGTGGGTTTCACCCATTGGGGCATCCTGGGGCATTCATTCTCTATGCATGGGTTGGAGGAGTGATGTAGAGGTTGACACTAGGCCCTTGGGGGGAAGAGTATCTGTAGCTGAGGGTGGAGCAGTCTCAGAGGAAAGCACACGTTTCATATCCTCAAAAGCACCCTAACCCAGGGGCAAGAGAGACTACCGGTCCAAGGAGCCAGGAGATCTCCCCTGAACCAAGGACAAGGGCTCCAAGGCAGATGTGGGCACCAAACTGACCTGTGCCAAAGCTCCGAGTGGAAGAGTTATATCTGACAAGGATCTGGTCCTACTCTCTTCCTCAGAACCGACAAGGGAGTTTCAGCCCCCAGACCCTTCAACAGAAGAGGGTATCAAAGTGGTCAGAGCTCGCATCAGCACTGAAACATCCGGAGCGGACTTCAAAATTGAAGGTTCCACCACAAGGACTTCCAAGCACTCTGGCTTCAAACTCAATTGAATTGGAGGAGGAACCAAGGATAAAGACATTGTTGGAGTCATCTCCATGACCTTTTGGGCTGGGGTGGAAAGAATTTTCGCCAAGGCCAGTGTACGAAGCAATTTTCTCACCACTCAGTCCACATCATCATCCAAAAGGCTCCAAGAGGAACAAGAGGAACTTATGGCTACCAGCCACAGACTGAAGTAAGGGAGAATGCGGCACCAACTGAATCAGTTCCAATGACAGTGACCAGCTCCTTTTTTTGCTACTTGATGGCTCCAAAGACACAGTTGGAGCCGAAGTAGATTTTTGTTTGTTGGAATCACTAGGCATCAGTTCCGAAGACTAGGCATCAGTTCCGAAGAAATAGGCTGATCATATCTCTTCGACAACTCCCTGCTCGGAGCCGAAGAAGTTTTTGGAGTTTTCTCTGCAGTTTTTTAAAGCCTGACTGCATTCACCTGCATCAAAGGTCCTTTCAATAAACCCCTGAGAATAAGTTTGTTTTTTCCTTTCCTGCAGGACCCTTGAACTGAAACCATGACAGATTGAACAGGAATCCTGCAGGTGGATGGTGCTTAGACAGTACACACAGCTGGTATGACCATCCTTAAGAGACATTTTCTGTGTGCATGAGTCACACTTTTTTAAACCCTGACACTTCACAATAATCAAAGATAGTAAGACCTCTCTCTCTCCCTCAATATATATATATATATATATATATATATATATATATATATATATATATATATATATATCATGGGTCTACTTCACATGGTCGACAGTTCATTTGATTGACTTTTATTTGGTCGACAATTCATTTGATCGACAAGCAGTGCCCCCCACACACCCCCAACTATATATATCAACTTCAGGGTTGCACAACATTGGGGAGGGAGGCAAATTTGCCTGTCGACCATATGAATTGTCGACCAAATAAAAGTTGATCAAATGAACTGTCGACCATGTGAAGGGGACCCGTATATATATATATATATATATATATATATATATATATATATATATATATATATACATATATATATATATATATATATATATATATATATATATATATATATATATATATTTTTTTTTGTAAGGACAGGTGTAGGAAAAGAAAGAAATTAGAAAAGGGTTAGAAAACGTTAGAGGAGGGTCTCTAACTTAAACGACACACTCTCCTAACTGAGGAAATGCCTCTAACTTAAATGGTGAAGACTGGAAGAGGAAAGGGGGAGAGGAAATCCTTTAACTAAAATGGATTCCTCTGGGGATCGTTAAGTAGGCCTTAAGAGGGAATAGTTCAAGTTAAGGTGATAACCAGGGATAGAAGAGAAAACTTGCTGAAATAAGGAAGTTACTTTGTGTAAAGTGAAAGAGTATTTAGAAAAATTTACTATAACTACAAAAATACCAAAAAATTAAAGTCACTTAGCCTGAGCCAGCGAAGAGCAATCCCGGAGCTGCAAGTGGCAAATGAGATCTGGGGAACAGCCGCTAGGCATCACAGGACATAGTGTAGCCTCGAGTCAGTGAGAGTTCTCGAGCTTTAGTATGCGGCCAAGTCAGAACCAATACTCAGTTCTGAACCCAACCAGCAAGAATGAAGGCGAGATAGGACAACATAACATTTTGTATTCTAATAATTTTCATATTTCTCTAAATATCTCAAGATTCAGATAACACAGAACTGTTAACCTCATATGAAAGTTCACAGCTGAATGAAGAAAATCCTGCTGACAGTGTGTGTCTTGCTTAAATAGTTACTAAGATATCATAAGTTGCTTATACAAAATTACAAAATTAATATTTAACTGCCTTTATTTTGGCTTATAAAACCCAATTTAAAGCATCTAACTGAATGAATGGCACTAATGTAAAGATTAATTTATCCTGAATAGTTTGACATTTACAGTTTTCAAGTAACACGTGTGGTTCCAGAGATATGAATATTTGTTTGAACTGTAAGATGATAACTTAATTTTTTAAAGGTTCAAGCCACACCCACTTGGAGTTAAAAGTATACACTCAAAAGAGCTGCACTGGAGGGAATAAGTCAATCAAGTGTGAGCACAATTTAGAGTAGTCATGTTATCACTCAATGGTGATGGTAGAATTGCTTGTTATCATTCATGTCTTGAACAATCACAAGGGAACCATCAAATAACTAATTACCTTTCACAACACAGTGCAGTATGTTATTTCTATTCTAAGTCCAGGAGATCCCAAAACAGGAAAATATTTTAATATTCAAAATATAATTCAGACCTTTGTTGTGATTGCTACTGCAAAATGTTGTACATCTGGAGCAAACTATCCAATGTTTGTAATGTACTAACTTCCAAAGGCAATACCGCTGATAACAAACAACAAAGCCCAACAATCACCAGCACTAGAGCCAATAAAGAAGAAAACTGAATAATTTGACACAAACTAATACTTAAGTGCTTTTGTTCTTTTACTCTTAGAACTTCATTAGAATAAATCCACATAAAACTCACATCAGTTTAAACATATTTGAAAATGACATCATCAATTAATCACCCAAGTGCTTAAGTACTAGTTTATGTTGAATTATTCAGTTTTCTTCTTCATTGGCTCTACTGCTGGTGGTTGTTGGGTATGTCATTTGTTTTTGTGGTTTATATGCCCTCTTCTTTCTTTTAATTTAGTAACATCACTGATGCAGTTCTTATCCAGTCTACACCTTATAGGTTACAACCCAGTCTAGTAACAGCTTCTTTTACCACCCCCACATTCACAGGGGCATGTACCAAAAATACGGGAAAGGAAATGCCTACCTTCACAAATACCGGTGCATATTGTTATGTTTCAGAATTCAAAATGAAGACAGATACAGTTCTTTCTCTCTTTCAGTGGCTTTTATTAACTACAGTACACATATGCGGGAGCCTCATGGAAAGTACCAGGGAGACTCCCAGAACAAAAGAATAAACAAGCTTATATACTGGTGATATTGCTGACAAAACAAAAAGAAAGAAATGAACCAATTAGACCATCATACAGGGCAATTAACCAATCAAAGGTTTACCCGTAATCATAAGACAATTCACATCATCACATCTCTAGGCAAAAGAAGGAAAATCGGATGTATTTCCATATAAGGCACATTTCCTGCTTTCAGGCAGATTCTTGCTTTCAAGCATTTTCTTGTTGCTCAGAGTTCACTCAAAGTTCATAGTAAACAATACATTTTAATACATACAGACTGTCACATAATCAATTCTCTCAAACACATGCTTTGACTGTTCATATTTTACAATCCCCCATTTAATGCTGTGTAAGCATCATCACTTAACCTGTCATACATTTGCCCCAAATCTAACATAACCATGCTACTGGTCTTTTCATTATTTGAAGACATTGTCATTTTATCATCTAAATTCATAGTTGCAGGCATATACAAATTAGGCACTTTTTTTACAGTTTTTGAAGACATTAATTTCAAGATCAATGCTTTGATTAGAAATAAGACAAGAAAAGCAACAATTGCTAATACTGCAATTAATGAAATCACCTTCAACAGTCCACCTCCCCAACCTGAGAATAGGTTGGTTAACCAAGCCCATGTTGAAGCGTCGGCCTCCTTGGCCTTTGAAAGTTAAGAAATTCTTTGTATCAGTTCAAGATGACTTTCAATTTCATGCTGATTATCAGGGATAAACTACAGCATTCCTCCTGGATTAAAGTGCAAGTTCCTCCTTTCGCTGCAAGGGTGAAATTGAGGGCCATACGATTTTGGAGTACTACAGCCCTCATAGCAGTCAATTCATCAGTCACTAATTCTAAAGCAGAAAATGTAGCATTGCTTAGTATCACAAGTAATTTAGATAGTTTTCTCAGTTCCCAAATTGATTTTACTGCTCCATATGACGGAATTATACCAGCCCATGATATGACATCATCACCCAAGTCCATATGAGAAAGTCCTTTGGCACTAGCATGGGCTAAGTCATGATGATAGATTCAAGAAGCATCAACTCGACCTAAAGGATTAGCAGGCTTTTTAACCTCTTGAACATTTCAAATCTTTCCTTTAGGTAATGCAGATACATGTCGAATAGCTGGAACCAGATAGCCCAAGAAACAGCTACCAGACCATTCTGCTGGTAGCTATTTATATGCTTTTCTTCCACGCATGTAATAACAATTCTCTACTTTAATGGTGATGTTGATAGGCTTAAAATGATCCCCAGCGTCCTGCAATCCTTGGAATATCTTCGAATAAACGGTCTGTATTTTCTGGGAAAAGTTAGCTATAGAGTCCTTAACAAGTCTTTTTACAGGTGAAAAGTCCATTACACAGCCCGTATTGTTCATAGTGCAATTATATACCACTGTTTTGTTACAATGGCTCCACCTGACTCTGGTTTTGCCAAGTTTTTGAAAACACACAGTTCCATTTTGACGGAGGAACAACTGTAATGTTATTTTGTCTTTTGAAATGACATTTGATGCATTGTAGATCAAATTTGTCCAGGTTTCGTTAATTCCTAAAGGGACTATATTTAGCATCAATTCCCTATGAACAGTAGGAATAGCTGTGCAAACCCAACAGTCTGAGATGTTGAGGGATGATGCATATGCATACTTGATTGCTTGATAAGTGTTGAAAGGTGGATACCATACAGCTCGCTTGGTATGAGTAGTGAAGGAAGCAGAAAATAGGAATGGCCACAGTAAAAATAGCAAAACAACAGGAAGAAGCACCAAAATTGTTGTGCAATATTTTTGCGGAAATGTCGGTTGTGCCCGAGGAGTTTCAGTCATTTTCAGTCACTGGTACAGTATGTCTGCGAGTGTGAGTAGCAATAGGTGGAGAATTTGGAGCAACAAAAGGTAGAGGTTGCTGATCTTCAGATGGAATTACCTTCTTGACATGTGATATATGAATCCAGGTGGGTGAGCCTTGTAGCCTAACTGCTGAAGACGTGGTCAGTAGAACCAGGAATGGACCCTTCCAGCATGGTTGAAGAGCTGTTTTTTGAGAAAATGACTTGACATATACCTAGTCTCCTGGTTGTAGTGCTGAGGACAAGAAAGGATCAGGAGTTTGTTGAGCTGCTGCTACCTGTCGATGATGAAACTGTAAAAAAGAAACAAGAGAAGTGCAATACAAGAGAATGTTATGATCAAATTCATCATATTCAGAAAAGGGCAGTGGTGGAGTCATGGGCATTCACGTAGGGCAACCCATGAGGATTTCGTGAGGAGAAAGACCTTTAGTAGGATGTACTTGAGCTCTCATAGAAAGTAAGGCTAGTGGTAGTGCCCATACCCAAGTTAAGCCCATTTCAGTAGTAATTTTAGCCAGTCTTGTTTTGAGTGTCTGATTCATGTGTTCGATAAGGCCAGATGCTTGCGGTCTATAGGGACAATGAAACTTGAGAGTACTGCCTAACATTTTACAAATTGAATCAATTAATTGAGCAGTAAAATGTTTTCCACGATCCGAATATATTTGACAGGGAACACCAAAATGAGGTATTAAATCATAACAAAGTTTCTTAGCAACAGAAATAGCATCATTCTTAGCACATGGGTAGGCTTCTAACCACCCCTAAAAAACATCAACAACAGTTTAAACATACTTAAAACGAGTACAAGGTGGAAGTCCAATAAAATCCCATTGCAAAGCATAGAATGGTCCCAATGGTTTAGGTATGGGTTGTGTGGGAGCCATGGTGCCCTTTGAAATGTTGTACTGTAAACAAGTGGAGCAGGTGCTCAAGAAATGTTGCACAGAAGCAGAAAGATGTTTTGGATTTGTTTTATTAATGCTTGTACCCCAACATGAGCTGGAAAGTGATATGCCTTAATAAGAGAATTTAACATGCACTTGAGGCAGACCAGTCTACCATCTGAATATTGCCAAATGAGATCAGAGCATTTAATGCAATCTTGGGCCAGCCATGATTTTCTTTCTGATTTTGGAGCTTCAGTTTGTAATGCTTTTAACACAGTAGTATCAAAAGTAGTTATTGACTGTAGAGGCTGCAAAAATTGTCCCTGAACAGTTTGTGAAAGAGCAGCCTGTTTTGCAGCCCAGCCAGCAAAGTTATTGCCTTTGGTTTCGAAAGAATCATTGGATTGATGGGCTGCACATTTTACAACAGCAATTTGAGATGGTAACAATAAATGTTGTAATAAGTTATTTATATAAAAATTATTCTTAATGGGAGACCCAGAGGAAGTTAAAAATCCACGTTCTTTCCATAGGATACCAAAATCATGAACAACCCCATGGGCATAGCGGGAGTCAGTATATATAGTGACAGATTTGTCCTTAGCTATTTTGCATGCATGCAATAGGGCTACCAATTCCGCAGCCTGTACAGAAGTTCCTGGGGGTAATCGTGCTGATTTTAAAACTTCAGTCGTTGTACAGACTGACCAAGCTGCTTGGAATTCTCCGGAGTTTGTTCGTAAACAGGATCCATCAACAAAAAGAATCAAATCTGGATTCTGCAAAGGAGCATCATACAAATGTAACCTAGGAGAAAGAGCAGAGTTAACTACAAGCACACAATCATGTGGTTCGCCCTCATCCAATGTTGGTATTAAAGAGGCAGGGTTTAGTGGTGGGCAGTGTATTACTTGCAGGGAGGGATTATTGATTAAACTCAATTCGTATTTAGTAAGATGTGCATTTGAGAAATACTGAGTTTTGGTTTTTAACAGTAATGCCTGAACTGCATGCGGGACTGTTAAAATTGTTTGGTGTGCTAGAGTCAGTGGAGCTGCCATATCAATCAAAATAGCAGCAGCTGCTGCTGCTCGCAAGCAAGCTGGGTAACCAGAGGCGACCAGATCTAGTTGTGTGCTATAATAAGCAATAGGCCGGTAGCCTCCAGTGCGTTGCTGGGCCAAGAGACCCAAGGCAGTTTTGTTTAGTTCATAGCAAAAGAAAATAAATGGTTTTGAATAATCAGGCAGTCCTAGTGCTGGAGGATTTACTAAGGCTGTCTTTATAGCCTGAAAAGCATCCTCATGGTGACATCCAAGGTAAAGGGTCTGTTATTTCTTTCTTTAAAAGTTGTAATAGTGGAGCTGAAAGTTCTGAAAAATTAGGTACCCATTGTCTACAATATCCCACTAGGCCTAGGAATCCTCAAAGTTGTCGCTGTGTTACAGGTCGTGGGGCTGTTTGAATAGAGATTATGCAATTCGGGAGTATTTGTCGAGAACCCTTTGAGATGATATGTCCCAAATATTGCACCTTGTCTTGTCAAAATTGTAATTTGGATTTATTTACTTTGAATCCACGTGCAGCTAAAAAATTCAACACAAAAAGGGAATCTTCCCTACATGAATCATAATCCAGTGAAGCTATCAGGATATCATCCACATATTGAACTAGAACAGAACTTGACGGTAGTTGGAGATCCTGTAATTGTCTATGCATCTGTCTAGAGAATAAGGTTGGGGATTCTACATATCCTTGGGGCAATCGAGTCCAAGTATACTGTTGGCCCTTATATGTAAATGCAAATAAATACTGACTATCAGGATGTACTGGAATAGAGAAAAAAGCTGATGAGATATCTATCACCGTGAAACATTGTGCGTTAGTTGGGATACAGCTTAGGATAGTAGCTGGGTTTGGTACAATCGGGAAGACGGGTAAAAGGGCTTTATTAACTTCCTGCAAGTCTTGAACAAATCTATAAACTTGTTTTCCGGGTTTCTTCACTGGCAATATTGGGGTATTACATGGACTTATAGTAGGTACTATGATCCCTTGTCATTCTAATGCAGAAATAACAAGGGCAATACCAGTGATAGCCCCATTCGTCAAAGAATATTGAGGCACTCGAGGTAACTTTGCTCCCGGTCATAGGGTTATGTTAACAGGAGTAGCTGAGGGCAAAAATCCGACATCATTGTCATGAGTAGTCCACAAGTGAGAGGGTAGGGAATGTAAACATTCATCTCTGCCAGAATGTGGCTGTGTGCACATCATCTGTAAAATGGCTGAGTCATCCAGGGCTGCTAGGGTACTATCTTGTTGGTCTGAAGGTACTTGGAGATAAACTCCATCTGCTGCACAAAAAATGGTAGCCCCCATTTTACAAAGCAAATCTCTCCCTAAAAGATTTAACTGTGCTGAAGGTCCTACTAGGAATGCATGATTATCCTGTAGGGGTCCCAAGGTAACTGGGACTGGAATAGTTTCGGAGTATTCGATAGGTATACCAGAGATGCCCACTCCTCTAGTTATTTTGTCAGACAGGGGAATAGTCATGGCTGCTTTGCCAGCTAACATGGATTTAGTTGCTCTGGTATCGATTAAAAATGAGTAGGGTTTATCCTTAACTAGTAACATTACATGCAGTTCATTCTGATCCACAGGAATGAAAGGACACAATTGCTGTTGCTTCTGTTCAAGGAACCTTCATTGAGGTTGCTGCCGATTGGACAGTGTCCAAGTAGAATTCCATTGTTGTGTTGTATCAATGTACGGTGCTGGTTGCTCAGCCAAATATGGGCATTTGTCTTTCCAATAGCCTTATTGGCCATAGTTGAAACATTCCATCTGATTACTAGAATTTTGGGGTGGAGCCGAATGTGTGCTCTGCCAATTTTGTCTATTCTGATTCCTGGGTCCTTGGCGTCCACCCCTTCCTCTTCCCCATCCTCGTCCTCTACCCCGTTGACCAAAAGCATTACACATTTGTATTTGTGCTTTTACAAATTTCCCCTGTACATCCTTCTGCTCTTTAGCTAAATAGTCAGAGAGGTATTGTACCTATTGGACTAACTCATGCAGGCCTAAACTAGACCAATTTAAACACACTTCTTTTAATTTGTCCCTTACTTGAGGGCGTAGCCCATCCACAAAGGTGGCTGACAGTCCACTTTGTGCTGGTCCTTCGGTGGATTCAGGGTACCCAAAATATGCCTCAAATGCATCAGTGAGTTGATGTAAGTATTCGTCTATAGGCTCATCCTCTTTCTGTATGATTGATTTGATTTTTGACCAATTGGGGGTAGGTGGTACAATTATAGTAATAGACTCAACTATACATTGTCTAACCATTTCAAATCCATTTTCCTCTTGCATGTTGTGTTTTGGTATTGGTGTAGGAACATTAGCATGATCCCAGATACGTTTCATAAGATCGGCTGGTACAGCTTACTGTAGGACAGCTCTAACCTCTTTTATGGTAGGATTTTGCAAGCAGATATGTCCTGCTAGCACTCGTTGAAACATTGCTGGGTTATTGCGAATAGGCGGAAGTGATTTGGTAATGGCTTGAAAATCAACTGCCAACCACGCCCTAGGCACTTCTACTGTGGCCGGTTGCCCTGCATCTCTAGCATGGGCTGGATTTGGGACTTCTCTCAATGGAAATATTCTCTCTTCATCTGATGGGCTGGTGCCCGATTCAGAGTCAGAGTCCGGATTAGATTTATCCGGTCCACTGTAATCGTCATTGCCTTCAATTAGAATTGGACATTGTTTATAAATCTTACCCTTATGTAAATATATGGCTTTCTTATCATAATATTTCTTCGACTGGCTAGGCCTAGGGTCAAAAAGCATTTGTGCCTATTTCTTATGTTTTTTTTGTTTTTGAGCGGGTTAATCTAGGTAATGACTTACTAGATGATTCTGTTTGATCAGGTTGCTCTATAAGCTGTCTACTAGATTGACTGTCTAATACCTGGATTCCACTTTCAGACTCCAGTGCGGTGTGTTCTTTTCCCCGCCGACCCCCACCCTCTGTTGTAGAGTTTACTGCTGCGCCTTGAACTTGTGAGGGCTGGTATAATGGTGGAGGAGCTGTAGGGGGTGGGGGAAACCAGGGGTTATCATCCTCAGATGATTCAGTTATTTGTAATTTATTTAGTTCTTGTACAGGATATAAACCTTTAAATGTCGGTTCCTTTAAATGTTTCCCATTTGCTACATCTAAATTAGTCGCAGTATGTCGCAGTTCCTTTATCTGCTCTTTTAGTTTCTTTTGATTATCTTTAAGACTACTAATGACTGAATCCTTTTCCCTTTCTTTGGCTTCACACATCCAATCATTAAATACTGCCCAACTCAACCCTGGTAATCTTCCTTTCTTTTTTAACCTCTTTTGTAAATTAATCAATACATCTTTATTAAAGCTACCATTTTCAGGAAAGGCAAGATTACTGTCATTTTTAGTTAGGGCAATCCACTGGTTTAAATAAATACAACTGTCCTGGGACACCCGATAAAACATACAACCAGCTGGTGTACCTCTTTCTGGCTCATTTATTTTTCCCGCACTCACTCCCATTTTCACACAGTAAGCTATACTTGTTTAACACAGGTTTAGCTAAGGCATTATATAAATGTCTTTTTGCCCCTTTTCATTCCTCCTTTCATACTTATGACGCCAGTATTTCTGTATTACCCCACTCTCATACTGCACATTTAGTATTTCCGTATTACCCCACTCTCATACTGCACATTTAATATTTCCGTATTACCCCACTCTCATACTGCACATTTAAAAGCAGAAAAAAAATGCATGCCACTTACCTTAAAACGACTGAATGAGAGAAAGGATATCTTTTTCTACTGCACAAAAAAATTTTCAAATCTTTAAGGCAGACAGACAGAAGGATGAAGAAAACACTGCAAAAACAGAAATATCTGTTGTGGGCCCTTTCATTAGCAGTATTTCTTTCACTTCCTGACTGCTGCAGCTTGTTCCCAATTCAGATCTGAGTAAACGGCAGCAATTGTTACATTTCAGAATTCAAAATGAAGATAGATACAGTTCTTTCTTTCAGTGGCTTTTATTAACTACAGTACACATGTGCGGGAGCCTCATGGAAAGCACCAGGGAGACTCCCAGAACAAAAGAATTAACAAGCTTATATACTGGTAATATTGCTGACAAGACAAAAAGAAACAGATGAACCAATTAGACCATCATACAGGGAAATTAACCAATCAAAGTTTCCCTGTAAACATAAGACAATTCACATCATCACATCTCTAGGCAAAAGAAGGAAAATTGGATGTATTTCCATATAAGGCACATTTCCTGCTTTCAGGCAGATTCTTGCTTTTAAGCATTTTCTCGTTGCTTAGAGTTCACTTAAAGTTCATAGTAAACAATACATTTTAATACATACAGACTGTCACATACTCAATTCCCTCAATCACATGCTTTGACTGTTCTTATTTTACAATATACATCCAAATATGATATTCAGTTCTACACTTAATTGAACATTTTTGAAACTTCCAGTGGTGTCATATAACAGTAACATTTCATACCTACTAGAGGTTAAGAACAAAGAAACATGTTAGTGAAGCTTGACATCAAAGAAACAGTGGACATCTATTAAAGAATCATTATCTACAATCCATATTATGATATTCTATCATCATCATCATCAATCCCCTTTTTCATATTTTCTGCATGGGGTAGGGATGTTGCATCAACTGTCACAACCTCTTTCAGTTCAATGCCACTCTCTTATCTCCTTTGGTAGTCATACCTGACTGAAGTCTTCTTTCATACAATCCATCCATCTCCGTGCTGGATGTCCTCATTTTTTCATGCCTCCTCCATGTCTCTTCCAGATCTTCTTCAATATATCATCTTCTGGTTAAATGCATATATGTCTTGTTGTGTCTTTCGGCTTTTCCCTGTTAGGGGTCGCCACAGCAGAACTCCGGTCCGCTAATGATTGGCAGCAGATTTTTACATGCCAAGTTGCCGGCCCTGACACACAACCTTCAACGAAGGTACGCCCATTCACGCATGTCTCCACACAGAAGACGCTCTAGCTGAGAATCAAACATGACAATGTCTTACTGTGAGGCGACAATGCTACCGCAGCACCACTACCACAGCATATATGTCTAAACCACAATAATCTGTTCTCTTTGAATTTCTCTGTATCTGGGGCTACTTTGGCTTCTGCAATAATGTCATCATTCCTTCATTTGTCCCACAGTCTTTATCCTACCACATGTCTCAGACACTTCATCTCCATCATCTCTAACTTATTAAACTGCCCTATCACACAAAAGTACTGGTTACACCACTGTTTTGTACACCTTACTTTTCAACTTCTTTGGCATTCTTCTGTCATACATTACCTTGATGCTCTGTGCCAGTTGTCTTTAGTTTTGATTCTACCTTTGACCTCCTAATTCGTTCATCCCTTCTCCTCAGGCATCTCTTTCAGACACTTGACTTTATTAATCCGTTCCAGTATTTTCCCTTCTAACAATGTCTAGCCTTTTCTGATTTTTTCCAATTTGTTACCATGACCACTGTCTTGTTTGCAACTCAGATACTTCCCATATGCCTTCAGTTTTGCATGCCATTCAACCATCATTTGCAGCAGTTCCTGTTCAAAGTCTACTTGTAATGCCACATCAACTGCATACAGCTTTGTTGATTTCTCTCTTCCAGTCCATTTACAAATGTAGCCCATCACTAGTATGAGCCGCAGGAGTTTAGAACTGAATGTTGATGAATCCCCCACTCAAACTGGGAACCACTCTTTCTCACCCTCTCCAGCACTTCAATGCAGTGTGATAGAAGTCTGATATGTTTATACTGTCCCAGTTATGAATACATATTTTCTTCTAATACAATGGTATTAGAATGCTTATTATTTCCAGTCATCTGGGACATACTTTAATCTCCATACTGCTAAGAGTACCCTTTGGTGACATTTCTCCCCTAACACAACCAATATATTGATAATATCTCCTGTGACTTCATTAGAGCCTACTTCTTTCCCTCTCTTCATGTTGCTTCGAGATGTTCGTACCTGTTTTAGTCTAGGCTCTTCTTCCTCTCTCCATCATAGGCTGTGTATGTTGCAGAACAGTTTCTGTGTTTTTTTTTATTCAAAAGTAGTGTTTTGAAATTTCAACAAATGTAATACTGAAGCGTCTCAGGAGCCCCTTCATCTGCTTGTGACTTTCATAGGGCACTGGCGTGATAACTGACACCTTGTTAACAATACTCAGACAACTGCCCAACCTCCACATTTCCAACATAAACAGCAGAGGAATGATAATGCTCCTTTAGAATCAAGAAGGTCCAAATGTCTGTGCAACAAAAAACAACGGATACTATTGTGGAGACATCAGAATGGCAAGGACCAATATTTGAGGGAAGGTGCTCATCTCACAAGGAAGAATGCTTTTTACAGGAATTGAACAACAATAGCTTCACTATCAACTAGTACACTTTTGATGCAGTAAAAGTTAACCAATAAAATGAT
>NC_056743.1:1383751411-1383771411 GCF_019279795.1 Protopterus annectens
TGGTTACTTAAGTAGATCACTGTTCAAAATGTATGTTCAGTCTTCTATGCACTGCCCATAACATTAATGGAGTAGGTAGGGACAGTCTTGCATTAACTGATATTGACATTAATAAGGCAGGTGGGTCAGTCTTCTATGGAAAGTCAGTGACATTAACGAAGTGAAACTAACACCAGATTATCTTAGTGGAACTAGTATAACTAGAATGAATGAAAATTAGGCATAAACAGAAAATGACAAATTCAGGCAACTCAAACACTGCTGTTTTTGTTTATATCTTCATTTCAGCTTTGAACTATTTGTGTTTATATCTTCATTTCAGCTTTGAACAATCTGTTTCCTTACATCTATTTTATTCTGAATTGAAGGCTAAACCGACAGAAGAACTTCCTTAACTGTGTTCTTTGACCTCAGACAAAAGGCTCTACACATAGATAGGAGGTGTGTGCCATTCCACTACTTACTAATACAGTGCATAGGTGGCAGCTGTGTGCTGTGCTTTCAGTTAGGAGAGATTTAAGAGGCATGTTCTACACCATTACCATCATCCCTGTACCCCTTTGCAAATTACAAGCATGGTGCATAGGTGACAGATGTGCAGTGTGCAAGTGCAGCCATTAACATCACCCCAGTCCTTAGACACATTAAGAGCAACATTTTTTTTACAAATTCCTTAAGTGCAAAGGTGATGGGGCATTAACAACTACCGCCACATTTGTGCACCTTTCTACAACCAGTTACTCTGGTTACATAAGTGTCAGCTGTGTAAGCATTATTCACAAAAATACAACATATTCAACTGAGCCCCATGGCACAGAGGAATGAAGCCCAGGCAACAATGTACATGACCTGTCTTCAATTAGGGCATGGGTGTTTAAGGGACCATGGATAGGAGGCTAAGCCTGACTTGCCAATGTCAGCTCACTCATCCTCAGGGGGGGAGGAGACTGCTAGGCCAATGGCACTGGCACCATCTAGTGGTGGTTTGGTGGCTGGGGAATCACCCACTTGTAATGGCCAGGTTGCCTTGAGCTGTCAATGTCGAGAACAGCTGGGCAAAGGGAGAAGTTTCTATGAAAACATGCATGTCTTCTCATCCAAATCATGCAGCAATTTGAAAATATTCAAGCTTCCTGTAGAAGGGATACGTAGGTTAGTCTTCAGTATCTGAAGATGGCCTACTTTCTAGAATGTGACACTCACCAAAAGGGGTGCAAATGACCTGATTAAAATTCTCAGGGAAGAAAAATCAGCTGTAGAGATCTCTGCTATCCTGAAGAAACCTGGCTGTTACCCCCAATATAATGAATGAGATGGCTGGGTGCAGGTAGGGGAACCATTTGGAAGGTTCCAGAGATACAGGGTGGGAAGAAGAAAATTATGAGATCCTCTTAACCTCCTCAGTCATCGTCATAATGTAAACCATAGTGCATGCTAAGGTAGTTGGTACTGAACATTTGGCAGATGTGCACTGCACTATGACCCACTCTGAGCACTATTCTACTACTTTATGTGTGCTGTATACTACTACCCACATCATGCATTATTTTACAACTCACTCTGTGCACTATATTACTGCACTTGTGCACTGCACTACAACCCACTCTGAGCAATGTTCTACTACTTACTTTGTACACTATATTACAATCCACACCATACATTGTTCTGCAACACACCATGTGCACTATATTACTCCACCTGTGCACTTCACTACAACCCAGTCTGAGCACTATTTTGCTACTTAGTCTGTTCAGTACACTACTACCATACCATGAATTATTCTACCACCCAGTCTGTGCACTATATAACTGCACTTGTGTACCACACTACAACCCACTCTGAGCACTATTATATTACTTTGTGGAATAGGCTACTACTACCCACTCCATGCACTTTTCTGTGCTCACTTTGAACATTCTTCTACTACCCTCTCTGTGCACTGTACTAGTACACACCCTGTGTAATATGCTACAAATTACTCTGTGCATTATACTTCTACTACCCATATCATGTATTAGTCTACAACATATTGTGTGCACTATATTGCTCTCCACTCACTATACTACAGTACTACATACTCTGTACAATATTTTAATACCAACTATATGCAATATATTGCATCTCACTCTATGCATTATTTTACATCCCACACTTTGCACTATATTACTACACTAGTGCATTATATTACTGCTTCCTGCTCTCTGCACTATATTTGTGCCTACTCCTTGTTCATAGGGTCGTAGGTAAGATCTAGGCCAGCTGCTCTTGTGGGCCATTTTATGCCAATCCAATTTCCCTTTTTGTGCTCAAATTAACTTATCCTATTTGATTAGATGTTGGCTTTACCCATCCTATGGCCAGTAATTGTATATTATCCCTAAACATACCTCCCAAATGTCCAGGTTTTGGCAGAATGTCCTGGTTTTTGCATCATCTTTTTTTGGTCTTTTCCTCATAAAATTTGTGTTTTCTGGCAAATGAATGAGGATTGAAATCTTTAAATAATGACAGACATTATAGTTTTAGACTTCATATCCTTTAGAAAATGAATACCAACACAAAACCTACTATTCTAGCAACTTTATAAGTTTATAAGAGCAGTATTTAAAATTGGTCCATATTTGTGGGCCTTTGTCCTCCTGTAGTTTTAGCCTTGTGCTTAGAGGTTGAGAGCTATGCCCTCAGATAAGAATAACTGGGATCATACCATAGATGTTTTGAGGGAACACATGCATGGGATAAAGGATTTGGAGCTACTTCTTTCCATTAGTAGTATAGTGGCCAACAGCATGTACTATGTTACTACTTACTCTTGGTGACCTATTCTAATACCCACTCTGTGCACCACTGTATTACCTACTCTAAATTCTATACTAATACTCTCCCTGTATACTATATTACTATGCTATTGTTGTTTACTACAACTCACTCTGTGTATTATTCCACTAGGCACTCTGCACTATAGTACTGTTCCGCTACTGCACACCCACTTTGTACAAACTACTATACTCTTTGTCTCTCTGTGTTCTATACTGCTATGTACATTGCATAGTATATTATTATTATTATTATAATACTAGTTCACTATACTTGTGCCTACTCTGTGAGCTATAACGGCACCCAAACTCTCCACTATACTACTACTCCTACCTACTCTGTGCTCTGTACTTCCACTTACTCTGTGAACTATTCTATTACCTACTGTGCGTACTGTGCTATTACCCATGGCTGTTACTTGTCTTTGAAATTTGGAAAACTAGCTCTCATAGTATGAAATGAATTGGAAAAATGTGTAACACTTGCTTACAACTTCAAAAAGGAAAATTACAGCATGGTTAACAACTGTTTCTTCATACCTACAAAAGATCTTTTGATGAATCATTATGACTTAGTATTACTTACCTTGAATATTTGCTATAAATAAATGCAAAAAAAATTAGCAACCAATCTGTCGTAGGTCATTTCCAGGTGGAAGAGTGTGAATATTGAAATTTTAAAACTCAAAATCAGGAACATTTCTCATAATAAAACGCATGAGAGGTATGCTACTACCCACTCTGTACTATACCACTACTCACTCTTTGCTATACTCTTATACATTGTGTACTTTATGCCACTATATGAGTGCACAATTATACTACTCACTCTATAAACTAAACTATTACCTAGCCTGTGCATTATTTGACTATATGAGTACAGTGTATTACTTTCCACTCTGTGTTTTATACAACTATATGAGTGCACTATAATACTGCCTCTGTATGCATTAAACTATTACCTAGTCTGTGCACTATGTCTATATGAGTACACCGTAACACTACCCACTCTATGCAGTAAACTATTACCTAGTTTGTGCACTATATGACTGTATAAGTACACTATACTACTACCAACTGTGTGCACTGTACTGCTAACTAGTCTGTGCACTATATTACCATATGAGCACAGTGTACTACTATCCACTTTGTGCTTTGCAGTACTATATGAGTGTACTATAATACATCCTACTCTGTGCATTATACTACTACTGTTTCTGTGCACTGTATTACTATATGAATATGCTGTACTACTACCGACTGTGTGCGCTATACTATTACTTAGTTTGCCCACTATATTACTGTATGTGAACACTGTACTATTACCTGTTCTGTGCACTGTACTAATACCTAATCTGTGCACTATATTACTATAGGAGTACACTGTAATACTACCCACTCTGTGCACTGTACTATTGCCTAGTCTGTGCATTATATTACTATAAGAGTACAGTGTACTACCATCTACTCTGTGCTTTGTACTACCACATGAATGTGCTATACTACTGCCCGGGTTGTGCAATATTCTGTTACCCATTCTACATTTTGTATTACTCTTCTCATATCACTGTTTTAATGATCACTTAGAGAACTCATTAACATTAAGTATTTTATCTACTTTTTTAAGATTTAAACTCTTACTGTAATACCCTTTTACTTTCTTCTGTCTTCAGAGCTTATCCTTCCACCTAATTTAAAAGCAACTTCTCTCTAATTATTTCACACTCTCACCTTCAAGAACAACTGCCACTACCAAACCTCTTCCCACCAACCATTGCACATATTGGCTTTACCACATGAGACTGGAAAATTACAGGTTTTGCCTTCCACCATCCAATCCTCACATAGACCCAGCATAAGCAACTAAATAAACATATCCATCCCAATCCTCAAATGTCCAAAGACACTACACTCACTAAACCATATTTTTCTTCTACAATTCTAATGCTAGTAACGGTGAGCCCAACATGTGAACACCGGTCTATCCCTAAAACGAATCCCCCTCACCAATAAAATGTAATTAAGCACATTTCTCTTCTCCCGTTTCTCAGACATCATTGATTCCTAGATAAAGATAATCCTGCACACCTAAGATACTTCTTCCAAAGAGACAAGAACATATACAGTGCCAGACCTGGGAAAAGAATGGAAGAGGGATAATGTTCTTCTTCAAGTCTTGCATACAAGTGGAACTACATGCACAGGCCACCACCATTTCACACCGTAATTCCTACTGGCTGCTACTCACTATAATATGAAATGAACACCAAGACCTCTTGATAACCCTCAGTTACCTAACTCCACACACCCTCACCTAACAAAAATGTATTTGAAACCTACTGAAACATTTAATGAGTGCTATAATAGTCTCTCAGAATATTAGAATTTTTGGAGGGCATTAAACCTTCTATGTTCTAAGAAAACCCAGCATCACTGAATTTTTAGCAGAACCATAGTTACTGCATTTAGTTGCTGAACCAAGACAACCCACCTCTACATCAGGTAAAGACACCCTCCTAGATCCAGTAACAGCAAATTACCCAGTTGCATAATATCTCTGAATGTTCTCATCCTGTTCTCATTGATCATAGTCCCAGACTCCCAGCTCATTCATAGCCACTAATGCATCATCAAACAGCCTGCAATTAACATTACTTTCCACTTGAATCATATGATAACACCACCAAATTAAAATCCAATATAAGCTCTTTTGGCTGGACTCATATATTACAATGTCTGGGCCATAACACTGGTTCCAGCATTCTGACCAGCCTCCTACGTTACCCACAAGCTATATATACATTTCTGTACAATATTAAGACTAAGAAAACCCTTAACTAATAAATGGCTCAGTCCTCAGCTAAAATCCTTAATGAAACTTGGGGTCAAAGCTTAACATTAATACAAAATGTGTAGCTCTACAGTCACTACAAAAGATCCTGTTATGAAACAGCAAAACAAGCAATCAAACATGATACAGCCTTATTTCTGTTCATAATTAGCCACCCAAATTGCAAATCCAAAACAATTTTGTAAGCAAATCAAACTCATTACTGGTCAAAAAATGCATCTGTAACTCATAACACCATCTGAACAAGAAATGTCCCTTACATGCAACCACTCTCTAGAGGATTTTTTAACCTTTCTGAAACTCCAGAATCCCAAGTCTGACTATGTTTCCCATCCTCTTCTAGAACCTCTCTCCCATCGCAAATTCCTAACAACAAAATACAACTGTTAGAAAAAAATACATATGATGCCCCCATTAGGGCAGGTGATACTTATGTAAAGAACACTTCCTTATTCCCTGTTCTTATTGTCGTATACCAAATTTTGAACATATAACTAAAGCTAAGTATTATTTCCACAATATTAAAAACTTCAGTAATTAAATCTTCTGCTGAAACCATTAAACTCATATCTTCATCCAGTTTCAGGCTCTTCTTCTTTCTCCTGCCTTAAGGAAAATCATTGAATAATTAGAGTACTGAAACATTTCTTGCACCTTCCAAACTACTCCCTCTTGTCTAGACTCTGGTAAGGTTCCTTAGCAGATTATGTATAATTACAGCAACTTAATCTCTTATTGATGACATTTTGATCACTACCTAAAACAGTATTTATTGACCGCACCAATGCTGTTGATTAAGTTAGCCATCATTACTTTTAAACAGTCTCCTAGAAACTGGCATCAGTGACAAAGCAAACACCAAACAATTAAAAAGTTCAGGTTTAACGGGATCTTCCAAATTGAGACAAGTCCCTCACTCTCCAACTCTTCTACTTTGCAGAGTGTGTTCCTGAAGGACTTGCCTCAACTCTTTTTCTAGTCTCGCTTTTTTATAAACTATTTCCCTCCTGACCTCCACAAATGGCAATCTGTCTCTGTGCAGATGATTCTGCTATTTATATATCTACTTTTGCCACTAAGTAATTAAAGGCATTCTTGAACACAACCTTATCCATCTTTCCTCTTGCTTGTGCAAAGGATGACTCATATTGAGGCACAAGAGAATTAAGTTCATACTATCTAAAAAACCTTGCCTTGACCTGAAAAGATTGGAGCAACCTACATAACAATAACCATTGATTCATTCAAGTATTTAGGACTGTAGTTGTATCAGAATTTAAACTTTTAATTTCACTTCAGAGAAACAAAATCAAAAATAATAAAAATATCTTCAGGTTATTGAAATTTCCTTTCATCACAGGAAGAATATCTATAAGTAAAGTATCAATGTTGATTATGGACTCCCTCTTACTGCAGCTGCCTCAAAAAAGAATCAGTCATCCTTGCAGATCATCAAACAATTCTTGCAGGTGATAAGTGTCTCCCCATCCAGCAAAGCGCAACTCTGCTACACCAGTCATCCCATTCCAACTTCAAAACATACCCCGGGATTCATGAAGCTCGGCTCAAGGATGGCGTTAGCCTTGCGCTGACGGTGTGGTGTACAGATGTCACAGCAGCACCATAAGCATATTAATGAAGGCACGCTGCCGCAATGCCCACGTGCATAGGAAATGTGTGCGAGTGCAGGGGGCTTGTCTAAGTGCTGCACGGAGGCGTGAACATGTAGGCTACAGACACGCAACCTAAAATGTTGACTAGTACAGCCTGCCTCTAATAGTAATCACTCCTGTCAGTGTCCATGGATACTGAAATGTATGCAAAGCATACAAGAGAGTTCCACAAACACCAAAATAAAAAGTAAACACAAAAGCACATAGCTGAATATTGAGCCCCCGTCCCTCGAACAATGACATTTAAAACCCCGTGCCTGTATTTCATTGTAGTGTTGATTGTTATACCAATTGGAAGTGAAACGCAGCATGTTTGCACGCCGCTGCCCTTTGCTAAGCCTAGTCCAATGGTTAGGGTTACCACCTGTCCCACTTTGTGAGGGACAGTCCCTCTTTGGGCAGTTGTGTCCTGACCAAAAATATTAAAAATGGCAAATGTCCTGCGATTGTAGGACAAAATTATGTCCCATACTTTATGTAATAATTGCATAAAATAGTTATTTCTGTATCTAAAATACCTAAATGTTACAAGAAACAGAATAAGCAACTAAACTGCTACAAGAATAAGCTTTTATTTAGGCAAAAAAGTAAAGTTCTATCCTTTGTACTGACCATGGGTATGTGTCAGCCTGTAAAATCTGATGTGTGTCCCGAAAATGTCCCACTTTGGCCATTTGAAAAGGTGGCAACCCTACCAATGGTCAGAGCATTCGCTCAATATTTGCCCATTCGTGGTCTGAGTCATCCTTGTCTGGACAGCCCAAAGATGAATGGGTATTACCCGGGTCTACCTACCATGTCATGAAAGATACAAATTTGCGTGTACCTATGTGCGTGAAGTACAGCATGTGAAAGATCAGATATGCTAGGGTTGTACTCACAACCATATTGGTACCAGAGATATGTAGAGTACGCAATGTGTACTTCTGTCTGTGCCATGGGCCATCAACCAGAGAAGGGATGGATGGTGTGTTTGTGGAATATAGGGGGGGTGACGGTTACTGTAATAATTCGCCAAGGGGAGACTGGGTCGGATGTACAATAGGTGAACTGGAGGTGTACCAGGGAGCAGTGGGTGAATCAGAAAGGAAACCAAAGAACATACATTCACATCCTCAATACACTCTGACAGGCCATACTGCAGAACACAATCCCACAAACATATGAACATTAAAATGTGTGATACACATGTATAGAAACGTTACCGGCTCACACCCACATAATGGTCTGGCCTGAACTGAGCCATCCAACCCCAACACACCTGGATACATTATTGAATACACATCATCCCCTCCACAGTACACCCCCCCCTTGTTTAACGCCCACCAAAACCACCCATGCTCAGGCTGCTAGCTTGACACAGCCATATCTGCACATACTGTCCCCTACCCACATCTAGTAAGCAGTCTCACCCTAGGCAGTCTCAGGCTTGCAAACTAGGTATCCCATGCATGCATAATCCTCCCTCATTTTCAAATAACCAGAAGAATAAGGTTTGTCGTCCACAATTTTTGGACATCCCTCATGGGAGAAGTGTCTGTTCTCAAGATTAGACTTTGTGGCATAACACGTTGCCCACCCTGTTGACATCCGGGCACAAGTCAGATTAGCAGTACTTGTCCACAACCCTGCTCAGTCTCCACCTGGTCCTGCAGAACCTATGACACAGGATTAAATACCTGACTGTGATGCATGTCTCCCCATGTGCATTATCAGGAAGATATACCTTTCACATGTTCCCATGAGGCTTCCCCATAGCCATCTTCCAAATAGTACATGTCCACAAATTGTATACCATGTCCAGGTTCCTAGTCATAATGATGCACACAACCCCTGTATACAAACGGTACAGGTACCTCCCGGATGCAGTTGTTCATATACATGGCCATGTATAACTCCAGATATGTAGTCATATATCTATAAATGTACATACTTATATTCACATAGCTACACATTACACATACATGCATATAAGTAGTTGTCAAGTATGTGTCCTATTCATAAATATGTATTCTTTCAAATGTATACATATGCCTTTCAGAAACATATGAACAGTATCATGTACTATACATATGTACACCAACCGACTGTCACATTTGTTGCCAGTACTGTGGAATGCCTGTAGTAAAGTCATATATCCTAATTTCCATCCATACAGAATGTATCATGGATGATTTAGTGGTAAAGCCAGTGACGATGGTGTTCCTGTTTCTGGGTTCAAGCCATGCAAGGGCTGCTAATTTTCTATGATGCCCAGAATAATGGCAGTCGTATAGAGACTGATTAAGGCACTTTCAAGCAGACATAAGCTGGTATGCGCGATGGTAAGTGGTGGTCATTCAACAGTATGGGGAAATGTAAATAAGCATATAGGTGTATATGTATGTGCATGTACAGAGAGGCAGGTATATATATATATATATATATATATATATATATATATATATATATATATATATATATATCCATGAAGAATAAACATGGTCACAATAAAGCAGTCATTATGAATGTGAAGGGAAACAGCAGTAGAACCCCCCATATTATTTAGTGCTGTCATATCAAGCTGCCCAAAGGGGAGCAAATCTCCTGCGTCTCCAACCACAGGTAGGATGCTAACAGTGGAACTAACTTTGCCCATGTGCTAAGTCTGAAATTCAAACAGGTACAGGGCAGTCCTAGTAACCATTCGGATAAGCCAAAAATTGGAAGACTAATTAAACACCCTGAACATTATATGAACGTATGTCCCAGGACTATAAGCTTGGGACGTCTGAATGAGCCAACATACGAGATGTGTCTAGAGCAGTAGGGAGTGGCGCATGTGTAGTGGTGTGGTTTATTTCCAACCAGAGAATGGATAACTGCTGTGCTAGTGATGTTTTGCTGTGTTTGTTCTGGTAACTATGAACCATGGGTATACATGCAAATGAAACAGCACAGCAATAGTGTAGTGGTTAGAGCATCCACCTATCGAGCAGATGTTGCCGGTTCAACTGCAGCACACACCATTTATGATGCGTAATCTGTATACAAGCATATCTTGCTAATTTTATGCTGTATAACGATATAATACCATTGAAATGTGAACTGGGGTGATGTATCACAGTAAGAATGCAGAAGGTGTCTGCGTGACGGGAAACGGTGGGTAAACGGAAAACCGCTGCTGAAAAATGTTGTACTCACCCTTTGTCTAATGGCCCTTGTTCTGCCCAGCAACACAATAAACCGTCTCGGCCAGGCTCGACACCAGGACCCTACACATCACAATCAATGTGATTTACCACTAAGCCATGGCAGTTATACCTAACTCTGATGTTATCATAAACATAGCAGACAGCACAGTCATTCAACAGTATGATCAAAGTAATTAATCATGTAGATGTATATGCATGCGTAAGCACACACACACACATATATATATATATATATATCTAACTATAGATATATATATATATATATATATAACAAACATGGGCACAAGAAAGCATTCATAATGAATGTGAAGGAAAACAGCAGTGGAACACCCATATTATCTAGTGCTTGACATATCAAGCTGGCCAGAGATGAGCAAACCCCCTGTGTCTCTAACCACAGGTAGGATGCTAACAGCAGAACTAACTTTGTCCAAATGGTAATTCTGACTTTCAAACAGGTACAGGGCAGTCCTGGTCCCCAGTCAGACAAACCATATGAACACCGTGACCATCATATGAATGTTTGTGCCAGGACTATACACTTGGGAAGTCTGAATATACTTGGAGTGAGTCAACATGCAGGACGGGTCCAGAGCAGTAGGGAATGGTGCATGTGTAGTGGTGCGGTTTTCCTAACTGGAGAATGGATGCCTGCTGTGTTAGTGAAGTGTTGAGGCGTGTGTTCAGATAACTATGAACCATGGATATACATATAAATGAAGCAGCATACCAATAGTGTGGTGGTTACAGCATCCGCCTAACAAACAGGCATTCATGGTTCAAGTTCGACTATAGCACATATCATTTTCCATGTGGAATGAATGTCGTTCTGCTGTAAAACTGACATAAAACCATGTAAAAGTGAACTTGAGTATCGCGTGGGATTTTTAACCAGATCCTTTCAATCAAAGTGGTACTGTCATAATGAATATGCACAAGTAAGCACAAATAAGCACCAGTAAACATATATAACAAACAGTAAGCATATTTGAGTGCACTTGCATGGGTGTAAGCAGCACCCAGCATAGGAAATGTATATGAGTATGTACAGGTGTAATATATATATATATATATATATATATATATATATATATATATATATATATATATATATGACGAATGAACATCATAACAATAAAGCACAGGCAAGGGATGAGAAGGGAATCAACAGCAACTATAGTATCGTAGAGTGCTGTCAATGTATGCCATATCATGCTGGCCAGGAGTGAGCAAAGCACTGCTACTCACACCACAGGCAGGATATTACAGTCTACTTTACACACAGACAGAGGGTAGTCCCAAAAATTATATAGAGTGTTTAGGCTTCCGACCATTACACAAGCAAGGGCAGGTATGTTCAAAGACTAAATTGTGGGAGAGCCTGAGAATACATGAGGTGGGACAACATATGTGTAGGGCCCCTAATGCTCTGGAGTGGACAATGTTTGGAGGTGTGTCATGGCTGCAATAACAAGGGGATAATGGAAGTTACGCATGTAAGTTGAACATGGGTGGGGTGGAGGAACTATGGGTAGGAAATTATGGATCCAGGCATGCCAGGGTTGGATAGCCCGGTTCTAACTGGACCACTCCGTGGAGGTCAGCGAGTTTGTAATAGGTATATATGCATACACACATGCAGACATCAATATGTAGAAGTACATTCTCTGTAACACATGCATTCCATTTGTAGACATAGATAACAGGAATGTGCAGATACAAACATTGACAGCAGATGGAATAATAGGCTGTGCAGAAGAGGGACAGGATGAAACAGCTAAAACGCAGACGTGTGTACAGTGTCCAAAGTCAGTGATGTGCTGACGATAATCAAATGTGAGGGCTTCCCCACACATGGAATCATTCCTGTGATCTGCCCGCTATGGCAATGCCAAGTACTAAACCAGTCTAATTGTAAAAGAAATATGCTGAACACATACATAATTAGGCTCCCATGTGTAATGTGTGCGATACCACATAGTCATACATATTAATGAATTGTAGTGTCATACTAACAGGAGTAAGGATGTAATAAAGTATAGAGTCTAATCTTGCCAAAAACACATGCATGTTCTATGTGGGGCAACCCAATAATTGTGAATAGTATTTCTTTGGTCGCTTATGTCACCAATGTTTGTGGACTAAACGTATGGGAGGTCTGAGGATACATGGAGTGAGTAAACCGATGGGATGGCTCTATAGGAGTAGGGAGTGGCCAGTGTGTAGTGGTGTCGATATACCGCGAATCTGACAGGAGAATGGATGACAGCAGTGTTAGGGAGGTGATGGGGTGTGTTTGGGGAACCAGGAGCCATGGGTATATGGGTATATGCATATGGAGCAGCACAGCAATAGTGCATTCCTTAGAGCAACCCCCTAATGAACAAACATTCTCGCACCGAATCACACTGTATCACATTCCAGTTACCACCGGTAATCCGTACATGTACATATTACGACATCTGTCCACTGTATAACCTGCTAAATATCAGTTACAAGATAACTGGAGTGAAGTGTCAGTGTCATAATGAATAAGGCACTAGTATGCAGGTGAAGCATATATAAACACCATTACACATGTGTAAGTGTGAATGCGCGGGGTATGTATTGGTTTACAGACACACACACACACACACACACACACACACACACACACACATATATATATATATATATATAAATATATATACATATATATAAATATATATATATATATATATATATATGGTTGCAGGCATACATATATGTATATATATATATATATATATATATATATATATATATATATATATGTATACATATATACATACATAAATACATATATATATCTATATATGTGTGTGTGTGTGTGTGTGTGTGTGTGTGTGTGTTTGTGTAGATATACAAAGATATACAGCTATGATAGGAAACAGCACACAGGAATGACATATGTTCACAGGCTATGCCAATGGAAGTGAGAAGCCCAGGCAAGAAACATGAAACACACAGCATGCCCTTCCACCACCACCCCACAGCTGGACACGGGAAACATACATGCAATCAATGTAAAGTGGCAAGATACAAATGGGGGGGTACACAGTGCACCTGTGAATTCTAATCATGGGACACAGACTGGAGCGGCCCTTGCGGGACACCCCAAAAATTGCCCAAACCAAAAGAAGGTGATAGACTGGCCATTTTGTCCGCGGTGTATACAGACTTGGAATACAAGTGTGGGTAACCCTGATGACCCATGGGCAGAGACAATTGTATGGAATGGGCCCCGTGAAGTGGAGAGTGGGCAGCGTGTAGTGGTGTGTCCAGAACAGACCAGGTCCCAGAGTAAGGATGGGTGCTGTTGAGGAAGCGAGAGTGGGGGAACTATGGGTAGCTACGTATGCGTCTCGGTGTGCATATTTTGGCTGATGTTGGCCAATATGGACAGTCCTAGGGATGCAAGCGAATGTGTTCATTGGGCAGAGGTGTCGCCCAATGTGCAGTCACACCCACTGCGAGACCCACTAAAGCAAAGTGTAATTTATATGGCAAGGAACGTAATAACCAGATGTAGACATATATATGTAGAGCTATGTGTGTGTATATCAACCCATAGTGACATAGAGATATGCCTCTCCCTCACCGTAGTACGAATGTATACATACAGAGAAAGAATACAGATACATACCCACATATAAATATATACATATGCAGACAACCATAGACCCATATGTCGTTAGATTTTATATATATATATATATATATATATATATATATATATATATATATATATATATATATACAGCAAGATATAGGTATACATGTATGCATACATATGCAGATATAGCTGTATATATTAATGTAAATAGATATATATATATATATATATATATATATATATATGTTACAGTAAATATACACATATATATAGCTAGGATATGATATAGCAGTTACGAGTAACATGTTCACAGGCCATGCATATGGTGGTGGGAGGTCCAATAAACAAACGTGTAACACATAGCATCATCCCCCATCCTCCCAGCTAGGCCGGTGAGACATACAGACACACAATAAAGGTAAACACACCACTGCTTCCCAGACCACCAGCAGGATACTACCAGTGGGAGAGACCTGCAAAGTCTAAACTTGAAACATAGACATCGATGTCCCTTGTGGGTCACCAAAAATTAATGATCGGAGCCAGTCCCAATAATGATTTATCAAACCAGGCTGTAGATGGACACAGACCAGTAGGCTGTGCAAGCCTGATAGCACATGGGTCGACACAATGTATGACATGTGCCCCGACACGGGAAGAGTTGGCAGTGTGTGGTGGTGTGTTTATACCTCACCTGCACCCACTGTAAGGATGAGTGCTGTAGTGGAGTGGCAGGTGGGGGAACTATGGGTATGCGATTATGAGCATAGGCATGCAGGTGTTGGCTGGCAGAGCCATATTAGGACCACCCTGTGGATGTAAGTAATATTCCGATGTGGGTATAGCTGACGCCCATACCTCCCAACCCCTAAGAGCACATTCACTGGATAGTCCGTGAATCATTGGAGGAACACATAGGGACCATACCATTGAACTGTCCCCGATTACCAGGGACATCCTTGATTACGACTCAGATTATAACTCTGTCCCACCTAAACCCTCCTAGAACTAGTGATATTAGGAGGAAAGGTAGTGGATTACACGTAATGAATAGCAACAACATTTAAGAGTCATAAACAGCATGTACCACAGACAATGTGCATGAAGACATATGCTCTGGGTCTGTCAGTGTGTTAGGTTAATAGCACCAAATATTTAAATGTGTCCCTGATGTTGTTATGCAGTGTCCCTGATTCAGTCTTCATTTTTCCCCAATTGTATGAGAGATCTGATAGGGACAGAAAGAACATATTCTGCTGACTACCTTAGAAAGATGATAGAATAATAGGTATGCAGTAGCATGACTCGGCTGACGGCTGTGGGTCCCAAAACCCAATTACTTGTCTGTATTGAAGAGTCTCAGTTCCCATGTATCAGGCAGATGGGTGCAGATTGTAAGAGGAACACACAAATAATATGAATAAAACACTGGACAGGCCGCCGATTCCATCCAGTCGACTGGCATGCCGTCGCCTAATGGGCAGCCATTCCTGATACTGTAGGCATGTAATCCGATGTAATAGGCATCACAAGGTAATATTGTGGTCCTCGCTCCCATCCAGGGGTGTGAGTGTCAGATGCAAGCACCAATGTCAGTGCATTTGCAAGTGTGGGAGCGAGCAGGTGTAAGCCTGTTTGGCTACCAGTATGTGAGTATTACACTGGTAAAGCAATGTAGAGGCTAACTGAGTGTAAGAAGCTGTAACCAGAGGTTTACATTTCTTAACACCTCGCAAACCCATGCACACCCACTCACAACTGCTTTAATGTGCCTTAATCCCTGCGTATCCAATGGCCTTGTCCTGCCCTGCAACAAAATAAATGACTTCCGCAAGGCTTGGAACCAGGACCCTGCACACACAGCTACTGTGATTTACCAATACGCCATGGCAGATATACAGACATCAGACATTACCACAAACATGTCATACAGCGCAGTCATTCAACAGTATAGGAATGTATCCCATCATGTAGATGCATGTGTGAGTGTTTATGTCCAGCATATAGGTACATACATATATAGAGATATAGCAAGAACATACCATGTGGCAACAAAGCATTACAAACGAATGAAAAGGGAAACACCAGTGATGCCTGTATTATGTAGTGGTGTTGTCCTATGTAATATCAAGACTCCCTCAGACAAACATGTGTCATTCATACATGCAAATAGTTGTACATTGGCTGAATGCATCACTCTGTGCATGTAATGTACATTTAACACAACAGTACCTGCCCAATCATTATGTGAGAACATTACTCTTGCAAGGTGCTGTGTGCAACATCATCATCATGATAAAGGTAAATGGGGTAACCATAGAGGGACTGGTAGAGTTGTGTGTACAAGGGGGTCATCTGCATCACATGTACCTGGACCATTTAGGAGTGATGTGCATACCAGGATTCTATGCCTAAGGGACAGGGGTGAGGATAACAGGAGTATGTTGCGATGCATATTACAAGGGTTACGTGTCCAGTAGGCACGTGTGTGAAATGGACAGCTATGTATATGGCAAATGTTGTCCTAGGAACCGATTGGCCTTATGTTTCCGTAGGGTGAGAGTGGGATGTGAGGGAAGGAGAGTTGGTATGCCTGTGGAGGATGAATAGGGTAGGATCACAGACAAGACAGCATGCAGGGTTGGTATATGACACATGTGGGGGGATACACCTCGGACGGGGATGGGTGCTCGGCATTCACAAGCCCATGGGAACAGTGGGACAGAGGTCCCCAGCCATGGGCAGCTGCCACTGCACCACAACAGCTGCAAAGGAGGCAGTGCTGGGGGCTGTCCAGGAGGGGCAGCCTCACCCTGTAAATGTGACACTCTGCCCTTGAGCTTGCGTATCTGGCTTCGGAAACCCTTAGTGAGCCCCCAACACACCACATCTGGGACCGCACAACAGCAGACATGTTCCTATCTGGCCCTGCTCCCAGGGGGGACATGCCCCATTCTCAGTGGGGGTACCACCAGAAGGTGGTGCAGAGCCAACAGAGGTTGAGGTCCAAGGCTGGGCCCCAGATGTGCTGGTGCCCGGTGTCATGGTCAGCTAAAGTGGGACAGGAGGTTATGCCGAGACCTCCCAACCCATACAGCCTATGGTGTTGTAATTTAAACACAGATATGGCTTAGTAATAGACAAAAGCATTCAGGATTACTTACAACAGTATGCATAGATATGACCATCAACTCAACGCAACAGATGGTATACATTTGCAGAGGGATTACAACACATACATATATACTGCATGACATCTGTATAATGTGTAGAAGACATGTGACTGCAGCTATGAACAGTTGCCCATTATTGGCTTGTCACTGGAAACCCCAGACAGTGTCTGTCATACCACTGTTTCATGTGACATATGTCCAGTCAGGGATGCAATGGCAGTAACACATCCCTATCACCATGCACTGTCTGCAATCCTCATACTATGCTCCTGCTGTGCACAGATGTGTGTTCAGTGTGTAACACAGGAAACAAATGGGTCCACACACTGACCAGTCCACAGATGGCCCTAAAAATGGGGGTCCCTCATGAACAGAGCACTGTCATGTCTGTTTTAAAATGTGCAGAATAGCTATTACCACACACATGTTAAACAGGCAGTAGTCTCAATGCAGCATAGCTACACTTACATGCTGTCATCATGTCTAGCACATCACCCTCCTGTCTTTAGGCTATTTCCCACTGTGTATGATGTTTGAGGAACATCCAGGTATCATCTGTCATGCTATTTCAAAACACCACATCTGGGTACCACTCACAGTGACTGTCATGGCCAAACACCAACATGATGTTCCCAGATAATGTACTGTGTTTATCATGCGAATGGCTATGGGATCATCATCACAGCTGTTCCACATGCAATCAGCTAGAGGAGGACTGCAATAGGTGCAGAGGCCATCACCTGATCATGTCCATCACTTACAATACACATGCTGCTGCTGAGCAGGTGTACACCTCCACATCCATCAGAGAGTATGTGGGAGGGACAAAGTACATCAGAGAAGGGCTTGGAGACTAAACCCTAAGCATCGTCTGCCACATGCCTACCAGTACAGGGGTCAAACCCTTGACTGACTAGTCATTACTATTACATGTGCATGCAGTTATTATATGTGCCACAAAACCGACATGTTGCTGTGCTGTAAGAGCATATATGTGTGTTGGTGAGAGACATCTGCAACAGAGATATAGTAGACATACATTAGGTGTAGCACACATGGCTGTCCATGTGAACGGATGCCATTGTCATCACAACCACACTCTGTAATGGACTCGCATTGACACTCTCTTTGCCAGGGCCACAAATACACTCCCTAACTACTTAGTTTGGCACACGGCAGTAATGCACATGACTACATGCACCACAGGGGATATCTGGAGGTTCTATGGGCTAGGGCATGTGAACATGTTTGACATCTTTTGATATACCACCGAGGGTTATACTTGGAGTGAATGTGGTCGGGAGCATTATAAACCACATGCAGACACAAGGTGCCACTACTGACATGCATGTATGCATTGCTTCACGGGTGTGTAGTGGTTGGCTGTGCAAGATGGCTGTACAAGGTTGGGTGAGGGTAATCCTTGGCATCGCACCACCCGACAATGGTGTGCAGTGTGTTACAGGGGTGTAGTGTCTGCAATGTCCCACACAGATGGGTACTGCATGAACTGCCCTGACATCCTGGTTACCATTGTGTATGGCCATAGCTTTGCAATGCATGCCATGTCTGTGTTTGATAGTCCTTCACATGGACATTGCCTGTGATGTGCATGTCCCACAATACTGTACAGTGACATGTACAGACGTACCTGGTTTGGCAGGCACATGTTGTGTACACAGACTGTTATCCCCGATATGCCAATACTGGCCTGGTTTGATGAAACCTGCTTATAGTCGGCAGTTCGACCCTGCACCTGCATTGATAGCATGGTACAGGTATTCCCTGGTGTCAGTGGCTTTGGTCCATACAGGACACATGTGTATGGCATTGTATGGCCTCTGTGGATCACATTTGATGGCACCACATATGTTGCAGGCATCCAGTGGAGAACATAGTGAAGGCACATTGTCCGCAATTATGTGCCTATTGTACCACTGTACAAGGTGTCAGGTCCTCTGCAACCCACTGCAATCACACCATGCCTACTATCTGTCATCAATGTGCATGGTACTAGCAACATAGCGGGATATCCTAGGCAAGTATGTTTGTGTATGACACATGGGTGCAGGACATATACTGGGTACTAGTAGTGTTGCATACTTTGTTCACCAGGCCTTTTGCCAGATGTAGGGGTATGGCTTGCCAACGCAGTCCCGTGGCTGACTGACATCTGTACTCCTCATGAGGTGGCCATTGTGTCATACGACGGACACCATATAGGAAAACTACAAAATCCGCTCCCCAACATGTCCAGTGGTTAGACACTCAGCCACCTCCACACAGGCTCTGACAGCAAAACACACACACTTGCCATGTCCTGTATTCATACCCCTACCTACCGTATCACACTATATCAATATGCATTTAGGGCATGCGCTACTGCGAATACTGGGTTACAGCACTCCTAGAGGTGTATTCCTAGGTGGGTGACAACAGCAGGATTGACAAAATTGGTCATGTGATTTGCACAGAGAGTGCATACTCTACAAAGCATTGTACTTGTATCACACAGACAGACACACACACACACACACACACACACACACACACACACACACACACACACAGTTGGCAAGTCTGGGATTAGAACACCGACCTAACTACTTTATCACACTACAGCATTTCGAAGTTACAGAACGTGCTACTGAGACTACTA
>NC_056743.1:1383776411-1383803911 GCF_019279795.1 Protopterus annectens
ATGTTAACATGCCCTTTTGAGATCACTATGTGCCCCTATCACCCTACAGCACCCCAGTCTTCAACAGCTTCCAGCAACTCTGCCTGGAATCACTTCATTGGCTATGCTTGACCGAGGCTCAGTTACTTCATCAGTGGTGCAGGTAAAGCCACCACACTGTAGCTATGCTTCCAAATGCCCTTGGGCAGATAGCCTACTACCTATTTGTGAACCTCTACAGTGCAGGCCATCTCCAACAACATATGTGATTATACAGAGTTTTCTGATCACAATATACAGTGTAAAATCACCATGAAGTCAGACAACAGTTAAGTACAGCAAGAGAATACAGACTACTGATACATAATCACTCCAAAAGCCTATCTTGGAAGCTAGTGGACTTGTATAGGTTTCAGGCTTTATATTGCTTACCAGTAGGTTACCTACAGGAAAGATGGGACACAAGCACAGATGGGAAATATGCCTGTAACAATGCCATACCAACTTGCATGTGTCAGCCTAAGGATTTGGAATGCTGGGCAAGGCTATTGGCGCCCGCATGGTGCCATTTATAGGCAGGTCTCAGAGGTGAATCTCACCTGCATGAACTGCACAATAGCAGAATCAATGAGGGTTAGGCTACTCAACACCAGGGATAGTACTCACAACATGCATGCACTCACAGCACCCCTCAGTATGGACAACATCTACATCTGTTCTGTGACTGAGACCTGTATAAGGCTCCTGTGAGCACACCGGCACTACCAGACTACAACCCATAACACACATTTCAGCCACTGAAAATGGAGGGCACAGACATGGAGGGGGTGTATCCATATTCATTGGGGATACTTACACCTCCAAGTTAGTGGGGCAGCATGATACCTATGTGATCATCCATGTGCAGCTAACATCAGCCACAACTGCAATGCAAACTTTGAGCTGCTACAGATAGCCCTCCATTACCCAGGAGCACCACTACAACTATCTGGAGACAGTGGTAAACATGACAGTCCTACCAGACACCCTGTTATTGGTCAATGTTGGCTACCCTACACTTAACTGGATAACCTACTCGAGTATTCACTTCCAGGCCCAGCACTTCCTAGGATTTATCACCTCATAATGCCTGTATCAGTTGGTAGATGGACTAACGAGGGGTGAAAACATACTAGAAGTGGTCATCACTGACATGTTCAACAGGTGCACTGCAACAGAGGTAAACCGGTCACTGTTTAGATCTGACCATGAACTATTCACTGATGATTTCCACTCCCAACCATCTCCCCCACCCAAGGAACACACAGTGATTACCTTTCCTACAGCTAAATTCACAGTACTAATGACAGAGATGGGAGGGTTCACAGCCCACATGCTCAGGGATGACACTGCTCAAGATACACACAGAATTACAAATGCACTCTATAAGCACCTACAAAGATGTATGGGTCATGCCATCAATGGTAAACCAAGACTCACTCCTTCTACACAAGAACACCAGTCTGCTGAACCCCTGCAATATACAGGCTATACAACAGAAGTGGAACAGTAGTCCAGAACAACAGCAAATCCCAAGACATGCAGACATCCGTGACCAGTATTAGTAAGACACTTATGTTACTCATGTAATCATTCAAGGCTGACATCCACAGGTAAATAGGCATGGATACGGAAGATGACCACAAAGGCTTCTTTGGCTATGTCAAGGATCTAAGCAGTAACACACAGATTTGCACTGCGCTGGTGAAATATTGCACTGAATATACTGACCTTACTGATATCACCAACACACTTGATGATACATTTGGTGCAACTTCACCCCCTACAGGGCCCACAACACTACCCACAACGTACAGTATCCCAGACATCAGAGACATACAGGTGGTAATGGCCCTTTCAAATGGCATGACAGAGCATCAATGGAGGCAGATGGTGTCCCAGACTGCATCCTGCAGACACTACAAGACAAAGTGACCCCCCGCCTAATATAGCAATTCAAATTCAGTCTCTACACAGGCTACATGCCCATTCAATGGCACATGGCAACAGTTATTCCACTCCACCAAGGTGATGACACAACTGACCATGGTAACTACCACCCCATAAGCCTGAGTAGCCTGATCTACATGGCTATGGAGCACATCCTCATGACACTCATTAACATAGACAATGGTAACTTCCAGACACTTGACCCAACCTAGGTCAGCTTGACTGAGTGCAGATCATGCCTACTGAACCTGTTTGACATCTTACAGTCACCTAGACTTTAGGTGTGGGGTGTGGTAGTTCACATATACTACCTGGACCTCGCCAAGGGTTTTGACACCATTCCCCACTCAGGTATTATTTCTAAACTCACCAGCCAGTACATGCACCCATACATCACAGTTTGCTTTGCCAACAGGCTTACACACAGAACCCACATGGTAAGCCTAGCAGCCTCCAGGTCCAACTCTTGACCAGTCACAACTGGTGTCCCACAGGACTCAGTCCTGGGACCCCTACTGTTTGCCATATACTTCTCAGAGGTACAGGCTAACACAGGTGGAATACAGCAGACCGTGTTTGGTGATTACTGCAAACTGGGAGCCATAACTGACAGTCCAGTTGTCACAGACATCCTTCAAGCCTCACAAAGACCAACACAGGGTGTCAGAGTCATGGCCTCCAGCTAAAGCCCACGTACAGCATGGTCATTCCATTTTGGGAAACTACACACCCACATATTAACACATGAGTGGCAGACACTATAATTCAGACAATGTAATGGGTATGTGGGGACTATATTAGATAGTGATCTCTCCTTTGACAATCATATCTGCAAAGTAGTTAGGACATCAATCTATGTAGGCCATCTGATTACTTAAGGGTTCATATCTAAATAGACTGAGGTTATTGTGCCCCTTTACTCATCACTCATCAATCCCATCATCGAGTATGATAACCCATTTTGGATGTACCTCAGAAGACACAGCCAACAGCTGGAAGGGCCATGAACGTATCTCGCCAAGAGGAATAATGCCCTCAGACATGTGTCCTATGCTGCCAGATTGCATAAACTTTTGCATTACTCAGTGGCATGTCGTTTACTCAGAGATGATATTTGCTGGCCAACAAAGCCATGTCCAGGTCAGGCTTAATGGATATGCTTCACCTATGGGAATCCATGTCACAGTGAGCCACACACTGTAATGAGCTACACCTTGCCACAACCATAATTGGAAGATGCTGGAATGACAGATTCTTATCATGGGTACTCCCCATGCTTTGGAACTACATTCCTGATTACATTATATGGAGCCCCTCACTAACACTCCAGGGAATCCTTGCAAATTGGGTGGGGAACAGTGGATACACCCCTGGCATCCCGCAATTGGTTCTGCTCCACAGAGGGACAGTTAGTTAATCAATGGGGTGGCGACAGCAGACACATTTTAGCTAGGCTTATGAATGGCCTCGGGCAGTTAGGCAAGTACCTACCTATGTACCTAGGAACCTATACATATAGTATTGACACATGCTGATAGCTTAATTTACTGTTCAGGTATTGACTTACCTTGTGCCAATGGCAGTTGTGGGTACAATAGCTGAGAGCTGCGTATGTAGGATGCACACAGTAGATCACCTATACATGACAATTTACAGGTGGTCGTGTGTGTGTGCCATCCATGTTTACTGTGTGCGCAGGTGGAGAAGGGTGTCAGTCCATAGGTTCCTACACTGTCAGTGTGTGTGTGTTATATGTTCCCTCTTTGCCAAGACATGGGCATACTGGGCACACCTCCGTCTGCCTATTGGGGTTGGCACAGAGTGTTCGTGGTCTGAGTCCCTCTGTACCTGTGGCGCCCTTGGCAATGGTGGTGGGCTGTGAGGGCCTTCATCAGTCTGTCCCTGCTGCAGCTGTTTCCGCAGGATCATATTGTGTAGCATGGCACATACTATGAAGAGTTGGGCACACATGGCTGGAGAGTACTGCAAGGCTCCATCAGATATGTCCAAGCAAAGGAACTGTGATTTCAGCATCCCAAACAAACAATCTATGATGATTCTGGTTTGTGCGTGTGCCTCATTATGGCATTCTTGCATGGGTGTGCGTGCATTTCTGATGGGAGTCATCATCCACGGTTCCAGTGCATAGCCAGCATCCCCCACCAGGTGGCCATATGGGATGCCCCCTGGCAAATACCTGATACAGCTGTGAGGCATTCCAGATATGGGAGATGTGATAGCTTCCAGGGCTGCCAGCACACACATCCATGATAATGCCCTGGGTATTGCACACAACCTGGCAGTTGATGGAGGGGTATCCCATGCGGTTTATGTAGCGCCTACCCTACTCACCGGGTGGTGACCTGATGTGTATGTGCATGCAGTCTATTGCACACAGTACCTCCGAGTAGTCTGCTACATGGTGGAAGAGATGCATATTGCTGGCCAACTCCTCCTGCATTCAGGGGAAGTATATGTTCTCATTGGCATGTGGTAACATGGCATCCAGGAACTGGTGGAGTACCCTGGATGCTGATGCGAGATCCTCATGATATCCCCAGTTGGCCTTTGAAAGGTACATGTGGCTAGTATTCTCAAGCTTACACATACCTTTGTGTCCACTGGGATGTGTTCCCCTCTGTTATTTCTGGCTCTGAGGCATGGCCGGCACAGCTCAACAAGTTGCTGTATGGTGTCCCTGTCCGCCCTGTAACATTCTACTATCTCCAGATCATGTAGCCACTGGCAGGTTACCCTGGGTCTGAACACTCTTCTCCTCCTCCGTTGCCTGAGATGGTTGTCAGCATTATCCTCCACACCACCTTCAGTCTCCAACACATGCTGGTGAATCAAAGCTATGGCAACCCCTAACATGTACATATTAAAAGTTCCCCATCTGTATACACCAATGGTGCAGAGTGTCTGGGAATACACAAGTGTGTGTGAGGTGATTTCACACTTTAAACTATTGTGCTATGGATGCTGCTGGTGTAATTGGGTGTGTATGTGCAATTCCAGCTGCAGGGTATCTTAATTATGGGTTTTACAGCAGGTACTGCTATTGTGGGGCCTTTGGCATTGAATTACGCTTGGCTGCCATGATTCATCTATTGCCCTTTACTTCACTTTTCAACCCGATTCCCCTCCCATTGTCAGGCATGCATCCAGCTGCCAACTTTCTTGTTTTGTACTTTCCCAACCCAAGATTGTGTTGCAAAATGTGTTATGTAGCTGATCTACTGCAAGTTTGCTTTGTTCTGCTGTGACAGTTCTCTTTTCTTTGCAGTACAGCACCTCCCCTTTCCTGTTCTGCAGGTAGCTGCTAGCAGCCTTGCTGGCTGTTGTCAATGGCCCACTGTGGGTTCCTAGGTGTTAATTACTCATTTGTACTCCAATTACCATGCTGCAGCATTTCCTTATTTTCTTCCCGTATCCTTCCTGTTTCAGCTCTGGTGCACAGCCGTTTACCAGGTTTCGAGCAGGTTTTCATCCACGTTCACATGCACATTCGGTTACCTTGTGTGCTCTCAGCTAAGCAAAGCTATGACTACTTCAACACATCCCTATCCTGCAGCTTTGCTTAGCAACAGGCAAACCAGATTAGCAATGCTCCATTGTGCTTACAGCTAAGGTGGCGCACCCCTCTCTTGATGTCATCTTTATCTCCAGGCCACACCTCTGTGTTGTGCCGCTACACTGTGAGGTACATCCTTATGCCAGCGGGGATTTTGTGATTCAGTATTACTCATCTCATTTGCATGGCATTGCCTACTAATTCCTAGTTACCATGCAGAACACTGTCACAGCCCCTTAGCAACCCTTGCCCATGGTGTGATGTAGCATGCGTGCCATTGACTATTATGGGGAATTCATGAAATGTGTTACACTGCAGTTTTATTACATATAAATACATTTTCTTTGTGATCCCGTTTGCGCACCGATGCCCTGCGATTTTACTTTGCGTTAGTGTGAACATGACATTAAATGTTCTTTTTTATATGTTGTGCATGTTTTTTTATGCCAATGGCTAGATATTTAGCCATTGGCATATATTAACAGTATAATACGTGAGTTTGGTCCACTGTCATGGCTCCAATTTTATGTTTGAAAAATGTAAACCGTTTTTTTTTCAGTTTACATTTCTGCATGCTTACACTATGCCTGCACCACTTCCTGAATCGCTATATATCTTCATTTGCATGCTATGCTGCTGTACATGGGGTAATTAGCATACATGCACTGGGAGCTATGCGGGCGTGGCATACGCAGGTAGTGCACATGGAAACAGCTCGTACCTGAATCGCTCGGCGGCCATATTTGATGTTAGATCGCCGACGCTACACCTGCACCTGGCACAAGCATCATGAATCCCGGGGATAGAAACTTTTCACATTTTTTACCAACAGATCTGATTTTGGAATACAGATTATAATCCTAGGCTGGTGGACACCAATGCTCTCCCTCTGAAAACTCCTCACAAGAGAATTACCTTCAGTAAACAGTGCTTCTTATGAACTTAGTGCCCAAACTCAGGGAACCCCTTTCTCTTTACAGAAAGGCTATGAATCCTAACCAGTTTTCTGGAATAACCTTAAAAACAATTCTAGTCTAAGCTGCTATATATAAATGCTTTATATAAATGATTGTATTCTCTTTAGTCTGATTAAGTACATTTCCATACAAGTTTTGGTAATGATATAGTATAGTACTGATATAGGGTCATTTTATAATTTTTTTTAGTTCTATGTTAAAATATAACTGCACATTATATGTGATGTTATTTTAGTGACATTCTGCATAACTATACAATGAAAATGTATTTGCATTTACTAGATATTGTAATTCTGTCACTTGTATTATCTTTTTTTGTACATAGCTTTTTATGTACTGTATTTCTTTAATTTTGTTGAGTTTGAACTCCTAGTCTGCATCTGAAAATGGTCTGTCGGGATCATTGTTCCACCCCATCAGCAAATTTTAAATACATAAATAAATGCATTCAAAAATGGTTTGCTGCACCAAACAGATGAACACAATTTTTTTGGATTTGTAATCTTTCTGCATTTGAGTTGTTTTATATTAAAAATTGTATTTTTGTTTGCATTTTATGTATCATTTGTAGGTACTCCACTCTTTAACCCATTTTCATGAAGGAGCTAATAAAATAATTTTATAGTTTAATTTGCTCCTAATAAGTCTATATGCAAGGAGACCATAATAAACATGGCCATATCACTTGATATTGGTGGGAGATTAATAGCATGTATGACATGCTCTATCTGTCATTGTGAGAACTGTTCATCTTTTCAAGAGTTTTTCCATGATGTATGACAACAGTGGGCATTTCACTCCTATTTTGTGATATTGCACAACAATATTAATCGTCAAAATCATGCATGTTAGATGGCCAGTATCAGTGGTAAAATGATATGACTTAAATGTCGTATGCAAGATGACACCATTTTATTTATTCATTCATTTAAATTTGTTAACCAGGGTAGAGTGCTGATTACAAATGTTCATTTTCAGTCTCAGCCTGGGAACGCATTAAAGTTTGACAATTACAGAAACATATTGTGAGAGATAATCTATATATATTTACACAGCTGTTGAGAATAAACAGGAATTATATAACATAATAGAGATAAACATACACATATGCAATTACTACAGAGTCATAGATACAGGTGAACAGGTTTATAAAACACTCGTTACATGCAGTCATAGACAAATTAATATAATATTAACAAAGGTTTGTAAATATGACTAAAACTGCTTACAATACAGATGTAGAGTTTGAAGTGCATCAGCAGTGCATTAGTACAGCAAGAGGTTTAAGTACAGAGGGGTTAAAGCAGAGGGAAGAGGGAAGGTGTCCATAAATAGGAGGTTATAACTTGAGTAGGTTATGTGATCTGAGATTTTACACTGGCATTTTACCATCTTCAGGAGATGCATTTTCAGCTGAGAAGGGAATTCTGTGTAAGAGTATGTGTCTCTGAGTGAGGCTAGTATGAATTTCTGGATGTTGGGACCTTGCATATAGAATAGTGATTTGTACACTATTTATTTATTTTTATTTTATTTATTTTATTTTACATTTATTTACCGGGATAGTCCGACTAGATACATGTCCATTTTCAGTGGAGGCCCGGGGAGAAAAGTTCCAAATACACAATCTTACATAGATTACACAAGAAGTAGATGACATTAGAAAATATAAAACAAAGTGATTATGTACAATGGTTTAGTAGTGTTCCCTAGTAGGGACTCAAAATTCTCATGGACAGACGCAATTTAATGCAAGAGACGTCAGATTGGATATATACACTGGAGTGTAGTTTCAGGGACTTGTAATAATGGTGCAGAATTTTCAAAGTTTCTAAGGTTCTAGGCTAAAGAGTCTTGTATTAGTCTAGAAACTAGTGGATTCAAAGTTTGGTTTTGTGGTAGTCTGAACAGTTGTTATCCAAGAAGGTCTACCATGTGTTTGACAGGAAGCCTTTTTACTTTCTGCAGTGTTTTGCAATGGTGCTTTTCTTTTAGTGAGTGTGTAATAAATTTACATATTTTATTTGTGAGTGCTTGAATGAGCGTGCGATTTCATTTTGGGGCATATGCTTTTAAGGACGGGCTGTATTCTAGTGGTGATAGTAAAAATTGATTAAATGAGTTAGTGCTTTCCAAAGTGGCATTGCTGTGGTCGGTGATTTGTAGTGAGGAGATAACTTTGCTTGACGTTTGTTCTGTTCTGAAGAGCATGTTATTTTCTTTTCTTCTTTTGGATGAATTAAGTATAAGTTTATAGTTTATTGTTACTGATCTGTTGAATCAGGTGGAGGAGGAAGTCTGATTGAAGTTGTTTCTGTAATGCTGTGAAGGATATACTTAAGTAGTATAGCATCATGTCATCAGCAAAGAGCAGGAGTAACAGGCAAGAAAGATCCAGAGGCATCATCATCATCATCATCAACTCCGTTTTTCTAATTTTCTACATGTAGTTGGCTGCCACCATCTCTCTTGAGTCAGTGTCACCCTCCTACCTTCTTCAACACTCATGACTGACTCTCACGTGTCTTCTCTCAAATAATCCATCCATCTTTTTGCTAGATGCCCTTGTTTCCTCTTGCCATCTTCCTGTCTGTCCCAAATCTTCTTAACCAGATTGTTTCTGCTTTTCTGCACATGTTCCGACCACTGCAATCTGTTCTCTTTGACCTTCTCTGCATTGGAGCTACTGGGATTTCTGCTCTGATGTCCTCACTTTCATAACTGCTCTGCCTTTATTGCAAAGGTTTCTGTACAGTATAGTAGTACTGGTCACACCACTGTTTTGTACTCCTTACTTTTTAGCTTTTTTGGCATTCTTCTCTCCTACACTTCTCATGAAACTCTGCCCCAGTTGACTGCAGCCTTTCTGATTCTAGCTTTGATGTCCTGATTCAGACTTCCATTCTCCTCAGTCACCCTTCCCGGATATTTAAAGCAGTTAACCTGTTCCACTATTTTCACTTTTATCTTATTTCTCAGCTTCTTTTGATTTCTGCTATTTAATGACATTTCAACTGTCTTATCTGTACTCAGTTTCATCCCATGTGCACTCAGTTTTGAATTCTGTTCCCCTATTCTTAGCTGAAGTAGAAGACTCTGGACCCCAAGCCAACTGGCTTTGCTACACTACCCATCCATCTAGTGTGCTGGGTAGATAGGATATCCAGCCTCCTTACCATCATGTCATCCACTTCCAACTGCATCCTGTCAGTGAACCTATACTGAATGTAGCGATTGTTAATTCATTTTTGGCAGGCTGATTGATTTTATGTCCAGCTTTCACTTAACAGTCCTATTCCAGGTAACACAAGCTGGGCAACTGGACACCAGCCAACCAGTAACTTATTGACCCAGAGCTGCTGGGCTTCATGGTAGGCACGCATTGCCCATCTGAGGCACATATACCCCTTCAACTATTAGTATGGGTCCCTTGTGCAGGTTAGAGAAGGCCAGGTCCTCAGTGGCCTTATTACTGGCAAATACCAATGCCCATTTGGTGACATTAGTTAACATGACCAAATCACGTAGACCCAGTTTTTACACTGCCATGTGGCTAGCCCTGACACAGCACTCAGTCTGTGATCTGTGTTCTCCAATCTAGAAGATACTGTAATTTAAACATGAAAGTGTCAATTAGACAGATATCTTTGGAAACACGACAGGGCATCTGGGCTAATGTCTATACCAAATATGTAGTATAGAAGTAGATTGTGATCTACTTAATCAAATGCCTCTGTCAAGATGATAAAAATGGCACAAAAAACTTGGCCTTTGTCCATCCCTTGAAGGATATTATTGTTTAGGATGCATAGGGCTGCTGAGGTGCTTTGGTCAGAACAAATCCACATTGTTTGCTAGACAGAAGGTTATAGTCTGATATGTGTTGTGTTAACTGGGTATGAATAACATTTTCAAGGATTTTTGTCAGTGTGGGAAGGACTGAAAGTGAACAATAGTAAAAGAGTTTGGTGGTTTTAGACTGAATTGGGATTAGCTTTATTAAAGCATGTTTTCTTATACTTGGCACATTGTTTTACTTTAGACAATGGATGAATATACACTCGTGGACAGTTGTGATGTAATCCCTGCAATAATACATGAACCAGGAGTGGTTGACATCTGATTGAGGTGGACCATCACATTTAAGGTTTTGAAAACTGGCAGAAGTATTTCTTTTATTTGAATGCATTTGAAGTAAAATTAGGGAAGGTAGAGGTGAGGTTCTGAAGTTGGACTCTGTTTGCTGTAGGGAGATTGGCTGTGTGTGGGATGATGAATTCTTATATGAAGTCTTTTATGAGATGATGTTTTATTTCTACCTGTGAGTCTGTTTACCTTTTTCCAGAACTGTTTAAGTGAGCTGATTAGTGAGTTTTTGTTGATTTCATTAGTTGGGTTTTATACCTACTAATGGCTTGCTTTGAGAGGTTTCTGTGTACAACAAATGTTTTTTGGTATCTGGGTTTTATTTGGTTTTCCAAGAATGTCATACTTCATCCCTGAGTTCTAATAAATATTTCAGTTCATTGTAAAAATACTCATTATTTTTAGTTTTGTACAATTTAGTAATTAGTATGAAACAGGTGTCTTGTTTGTTTTTTAGGGCATTGGTAAATAATTCTGTGAGGTTGGCTTCATTTGCTTTTCGAATGATGGAACAGTCTTGGGTGTTGAGAATGAACATTTTTTATATTAGAAGTCTAATGTGCCTCTAAATGAGATGAGTTGTGGTGGGATCTTTTCATATATAGAATATAACAGAAAGGTGATGGGACAGTGGTCACTATAATATGATGAATGGACAGTTGTATAAGAGACAAGGGAGGGGCTGTCAGTAATTATGGTGTCTATGCAGGAGTGGTTATTAGCTTTTAGATTTGGATGTGTGGGTTGCTGAAGAAGTTGATGAGGGTTACACTCAGCAAGGAGGTCTGTTATATCACTGTGAACTGAGTTTAACATGTTAAGGATAACGTTCCCTGGAAGCAGGATGGTATTGATGTTTGTTTTGATGAAGATAATATTGGATAAAAGGATGTTGGATTTGTCTGTGTACAATGGGAGTAGGAAGTAAGCTAAAGAGAAGCAGAGTTATTTATTATGTTTTGTAAATATGCTGGCTAGTAGCCAAATTGGTAAGGTGTCAATACTAGCTTTAGCCTGAGCTAGAAGTTACACCTTGAGCTGGGATATGAAAAAAGATGGTTTTCTCCACAGTTTTAAAGTCCTGGCCAGGAATCTAAGTGGTAGGCATAACTGGGAAGTAGGCGGTATATAGGTGGTGGCCTTATTTTCTATTCTTCTGATGCCTGGGTTGTGTTGAGTGATGAGGATATTGGCTTGGTCAGTTTTATTCCTTAGACTTTGTGCATTAATCATATGAACATGAGGATGTTAAGCTTGATGATTCCATAAAGTAGTAATATTTGAATTATGGAAGTGAATTTGCATAAATGAGTGAGTGTAGATGAGATTGGTATAATTGGGTTATGTTTTGTGTGAGCTTGGGTGGAGGAATTTTTCTGTAATTTTGTGTAGGAGAGATTGGCGAGAGGGTGTTTGTCAATGAGGTGGCTGACTGGAATGGTGGGGGTCCCAAGATGATTTGTATCCACTGTAGGAAAGGGAAGGTGCTGGAAATTATTAATTTGTATGAGGATAATGTATTATGGTGTTATAAAGTAGTAGAATTGTGAATGATAGGTGGTAGTTATGACAATGCAGTGGCAAAGTCAAGTTTGGTGAGGAAGAAAATGAGTTAAGTGGATGTTATGAAGGGTAGGGTTAATGTGCTGTTTTGATGAGTTACAGGGGTAGATAATGTGATGCTGCAGGTGAAAGGAGTTTATTTCTTTAGCAGTTGGTAAGGGATTGTATGTAAAATGTGTTAAGGGTACAGGTTTACTACTGAAATATAAAATGGGAATTGTTTGGTAGATTAATTGGACATTGCCAATTTAAGAGTTAAGTATATGTTATTGTGAATTTGGGTGAGTTATATGTGCATATTTCTGCATTTATGTGTATATGTCTTTAACAGGGGTAGGTAGGAGTACAGTTCTTACAAAGTTAATGATATGGGGGGCTGAGTAATTGGATGTGGGAGTGGAGCAAAGTGAGCAACAGCTCCCACCCCAGCGGGATTTAATCAGTGTGGGCATGCTCAATGTGAAGAAGCTATAAACTTTGAATTATCATATAGGTATCTGCATTAGAGATTACTTCCTCCTTTAAAATGTATTTAAAAATAGAGTATAGCGCTCCTTTCCAAAATGCTGCTTGTCTTAGTGTAAAGTTGTATATCCCTACATCCTGAGAAAAGTTCCTACTCAGTGCTTGCATTTATATGTAATTAGCATTAGTATCTCAAATTTTTTGAGAGGGGGAGGAAGTATGGATGCTCAAAAGGGATGTGGAAGGAATTAAATGGGCAGAAATTCTAGAGGTAAGCATGCAGGACTCTGAACATGTACTTAACCCTACAGAGCAGACATATATGCTTAATATCTTACAATTATTTGCTGTTGGGCATTTATTCCAGGAAGAAGTTTTCCCACAGAAATATGTCTTCTCGCATATAATGCTAACATGCTGTGCCACTGCTGAAGTATCTGGTCAGTTAGGATATGGGAGGTGTGTGAAGATAAATTATTCCACCTTCCTTTCAGTCATGCACAAAAGTTCTCTCTTATAGAAGGGGAGAGCTACTGGCTGATAATATGGGCAAACAGATGTCAAAAAAAAAAGATTGTGCATTAGATGGCTTGAATATGGGAGATGTGGCAGGATAAATTATTCCTCATTCCTTTCAACTGCACATGAAAGTCCTCTCTTATAGAAGGGAAAAGTTAGTGGATGACAATTTGAGGAAGCCATTGATAGAAAAAAAACAAAGGTCATGCACTTGTCAAATCGAATTTGAGAGGTGTGTGAAGATAAATTATTCCATCTTCCTTTCGGGCTGTCTGCTTGTATGTCAAACATTTTTTTACAATATTAATATGGGCATGAAAATATTGTTAATATTCATAATTGTTTTACCATACATGTATATCTCAGAATGTCTTTGTTTACCCACCATTTTACTAACACCCACTACTTAGGTGTGCCAGTTCTAACATGACAGTATTATTGTAACCATGTGAAATGTTGGAAGCCACTCGTGAGACCCAAAACATGGAGGGCAAATGGTTGAAAAAATGGACTTACATATACAAAGCCCAACAAGGCCATTTTCCAGGATATTCCTTTTTTTCTAATGTATGGCATTCTCAGAGTTGGCATATTTAAGTTCAAGAAAGTGGGAGGGCTTACCTCTTCACCATCAGGGGGTGCTGGGGCCATTCTGCAACAAAGATGAAAGATTTTTAAAGGAGAAGAGTGATCTCTGGGATTTTTTTTTCTTTTCCTGGGTGTTCAGTCTTTTTTTGGCCTATTGGAACTCGGCATTTCAAGGGCTGACATTTCAATGAGCTCAGTATTATGATCACATTTAGATTATTAATGTAAACATGGAAAATATGGCATATTTTCATGATTTTTTTTTGCATCCACTTCTTAGTAACTTTTGCCATCTACATCCCATACTGACCATTTCACTGGGCATGCTTAGCAAATCATGTCAGTTTGTAGATCCTACCTCACTGCATTAGTTTTAAGTATGTATCTGGGGTCTATATTATCTTGCCGAAAGTTGTTTCCAGTGAATACGGCAAGATTGAACCTCAAACCACGAAAACCCACTAACGCGAACAGCCAGGTCACCGATTTTTTCCTAGGGAAAAAAATCAGTGGAGCAACTAAACACCACAGACCATTTAAATTATTACAAAGTGGGGGGTTGTGCCCCCACACGCCCTTAAATAAATATACCAACTCCGAGATCGCACTACAGTGGGGTAAAGGGCAATCTCATGGCGACGGCCAACTGATTTTTCAGTGATCTGGCCATTCACGTTAGTGGATTTTCAAGGTTTGAAGTTTGATTTTGTCATATTCACTGGAAACAGCTTTTGGCAAAATAATATAGACCCTGTATCTGTACCATGACTTCACTGACATGTATAGTTATCTCAGGAGTACAGGGAAGTCTCATGTTAAGCTGAGCATACTGTTAGAGGATACATAGGATCTCTACTTTCCTGATGGCTATACTCTAGCAGGAAGCAATGAGTTAAATATATTATCTGGAAACCATTTGAAATCTTAGAACCTGCTAGAGTGAGTCCTGAAATATGGAGCTGGAATGATCAAATGATTGGACTTACATATACTAAGTCCCAGATTCCTTTACTCAGAATATTCCTATTTCTCCAAGGTATGGTGATCTCGGAGTTGGTATATATACGTTTGGGGTTGTGGGAATGTGGGAGTAAAATTGGCTTGACCTCCTGCAAAAAGAAGTTTTAAGAAGAAAAGTGATCTTTGATATTGGCCCTTCTCCTCTGTTTTTTGGTCTTTTCTTTGGCATGTTGGTACTCAGCATTTAGAGTGCTGACATTTCAATAGGAAGCCATATTATCCTTACATATCCCACGTGAAAATTTGCAGTCACCTACCCAGTCATCTAGACTTGTTTTAAAGAAGTACTCTACTTGATGAGTTAGGGAGCCTTTTTCAGACATGATGCTTAAGTTACGTTATATACCTGTCCTGCCATCTGATATTATTAATGTGACGTTATAGGTTTAGGTCTTTAAAGTGACTGCTTGATTCATCATCAGTCATATTTAGGTCAAGAAGTTCAGTAAGTGTGGGGACATCTGTAGCACGGAAGACTAAACAGAGCTTACCCTCAGAGGTCTACATGGGGGATACAAATTTTATCTAATAAGTATCTAAAGGTACTAGGATCTGAGATCTTTTTCATAAGGAAAAACTGAGGTCTCGAGTAAGTTTATGTACTTAGGTAGATAAAACAAGAAGCATTATATTCAATTTCAGGCCTACTAATAATGGAATAAAGTGGGATTTGAAGAGATGCCACAAAGAATAAGTTGTGTAAAGGAGAAGAATTGTCTAACCATGTAGGGATGTGGTTGGTGTGAGATGAGTTTGTTAAAAGCACATTTAAGTGGAATGACATTTATATGGTACATGGTGGTAATGGTGAATTTATCAAAGGAAACTGTACTCCATGTTTGGCATTGAAGGGAAGCCCACGATTAACACATTTGCTAGGCAGCCCTTGCTGGAGATAAAGAGTATTAGAATAGGATTTAATAACTGTGTCAGTTTACAAGTCATCAGTAAACTTGGTTAACCAGAGTCCCTTGATATCAGCTTTTACATCAGAAAGGTATATGTCAACAAAGGAAGGACCCAGGAGGCACCACTGTGTGACACTGCTGGTGATGTTTTTCTGTCTCGAGCAAATATTCCTGACCTTAATTGCAAAGATTCTTTCGCACAGTCATTTAGCTTTCAAGTGAACTATATATGAATTGATGTTGAAAATTTGTCACTAATCCAATTAGTGGTATGGCACAGAAGGCTTTAACAAGATCCAGGTAGGCAGCATGGGCTATATATGGGCTTTATCTATAGTCTCAGTAACCCTTTTGATGAACTCAATAATGTTAGGCAGAAATTATATGATTTTTGCAAAGACAACCAGGTATGTATCCAGGGATATAAGGTCATATATACCATTGTTTATTAGTTAATATATTCCATAGCCTTACAAATAATACTGTTGAGGCTAATAGGTCTGCAATTCCAGTGGTCAGTAAAGGGTACCACAACTGCTATTCTCCATAACTCAGTGATGTAACTAGTTGAGATACTCAGGCTGAAGAAAAGATGAAGGATTTTACTAGATGGAGAGAACTCCTCAGCAGATATCCACTGTAACGCCAGGACCCATGGAGCTGGTATTTCTCATTTTAAGAATTGTTAAGAGGACTTGGTCAAGAGGGACTTCAAGAGGGAGTCAGCCTTGTATTTCTTAATGGTAAGCTTGAGGGACTCACCAATTGTAAATCCTATTTATATTGACAAAATAAAGATATTTTATAGATGATCACGAACATTTTCATTTCTTTTTTTATGTACAATTTGTTAATAGAGTTCTACCAAATGGGTTTAGTTTTGAACTCACCATCAAGCTTGTATCATATCTGCATGGATGCCTCAAAACTTCTAATTATCATCATCATCAAGCCCCTTTTAACCATTTTCTACATGGGGTTGGGGTGTCATGTCAACTGTTGTCCTCGGTCTGGATTTAATGCCAACCTTCTACTTTCTTTGACAATCATGTCTGACTGTCCTTTTTCATACCGTACATCCATCACTTTGCTGAACATCCCCATTTCCTCATGACTTCTCTTGTCTGTCCTTTTTCACCAGACTGTCTTCTGCTTTTCTGTATATGTGCCCAATTACCATAATCTATTGATATGAATATTCCACAAGACAAACTACTCAAAAAGAACAAAAAAGAGGCAGGAAGTGGTAATTTTAACTTTTTATATATAAATTAAGTGCTTTCTTCAAGTAACATTCACTCAACTTCATCAGATAAATGTTAAAATAATACAAGCCATTTTATATTAAAATAATATCACATGTTTAATTCCCTCCCTTCTCCACCTGTCACCTATATACGTCCAATTAATTATTTAAAGCTATATTTACCATTATATTATTCGCACAAAAAATATAAATTAAATTATATTAGTAACATTTTTAATCAAGTTGCTTTACAAAAGCATTTAATGTCCTTTAGCCAGAAAGTGCTTAATTTACATATAAACAGTTAAAATTACCACTGCCTGCCTCTTTTTTGTTCTTTTTACCATAATCTATTGACTTTGACTGTCTCCACATTTGGAGATATTTTGGCTTCTGCTCTGATGTCATCTTTCTTCATCTGTCCCAGAGTGCTCATCCTACAACCCATCTCACGCATTTCATTTCCCTTATCACAGGCTTACTCATCTGCTCTGTCTTTACTGCCCATGTTTCTGTACTATACAGTAGTACTCATTGTACCACTGTTTTGTACATCTTACTTTTCAGATTCTTTGGAATCCTTCTGCCATACATTACCCCAGACACCCTGTACCAATTGGCTGAAACCCCTCTGATTCTAGCTTTGACATCCTCATTCATGCTTCCTTTCCGCCTCAACCACCACTCACAGATACTTGAAGCTGTTAACCTAGTCCACTATTTTCCTGTCCATCTCAATTCCCAGCTACTTCTGATTTGAAGTATTTGCTGCTATTACAGTTGTCTTATCTGTACTCAGTTTCATCCCATGTACCTTCAGTTTTGTATTCCATTGCCTATCCTTTGCTGAAGTACTTGCTCAGAGTCTGCCTGTAATACCAATTTATCTGCATACATCAGCTTTGTTGATCTGTCTCCCTAATGTAGTCTAATGTGTGCTAATGTAGTCCATCACCAGTCTGAATAACAGTGGGCTCAGAGCTGAACCCTGATGCACACTCACTAGCCCATCTGTAAGAGGAAAGAAACACTGTTTGCACTTGAGTCATTGGGTCCTTGTATATATAGCCTACAATAAATCTACCATAGGTTCTGGGACTTTGATCCACTGCAGGACTACCCAAATCAGCTTTCTTGGGACCTTGTCATATGCTTTCCCTAAGTATAGGAATGCCCAGCTGGACTCTTTCCTCGTTTCTAGCTTCTTATGAACTGTCTCACTGCAAACATCAGCTTAGTTGTGCTACATTCTGATCTGAATCTTAACTGTTCATCTCCCACCTTACTTTCTACTACTCTGCATATTAATTTATCAGTTACCCCCTCCAGAGGACTTTCATGCAGTGTGAAATGAGTTTAATACCTCTGTAATGCCCACATCTGTGAATGATCATTTTTCCTCTTTTGCACTGGCTTAGTCTCTTGGGTTGCACCATTTTCGCCACACTGCTATGAGTATATTCAGGAGACATTTCTCCACTATCACACCCAATGTCTTGATTATATCTGCTGTGGTTTCATCTGAGCCTTCTGCCTGCCCTGACTTCATTTTCCTTAGTGCTATTCTTACTTCTTCTAAAGTGAGCTCCTCCTCTTCTTTTGTCATAGGCTGTGTCGCAGGTAGTACAGCTTCTGTGGGGTGTTCTTCAGAAGCTGCAGAAGTACTCCATATATCTGCCTTTGATGTCCTATAGAAACTTGTGCAGATTGTTGCTGGCATCCCTTATGACAGGCATCTGACTAGATTCTTCATCTTTCTGTATGTCCTCTGAACCTGAGTAGAGTTACCTTGTGCCATCTATTGCGTCCAAGTCATTTTCATGCATCACAATGCTTCTCTTAGCCTCTTGGTCCATCTTTTCTATCTGTCACTTTTTCCTGTGCTCCTCTTTTTTTTTCTTTTTTTTTTTTTTGATGTTCTACATCCTACCACATTATTTCTCTGTTTATCATACCTGGCTCAGCTACTTGTTGTCCTCATATCCTGTCCCAATATGTGCATGTACATCACCCTAGTCTTGCAATTGGAACTGATGCTTGAATGCACTCTCCTCTACTGTTGCAGGCATAGGCTGAGATTGTGAATATTGCCCTATCCTTACACTGAAGTCTGATTGCCATGAGTCTATCACTGATTCTGATTTCATCCCTCACATTCTTGTCATTCCTCTTCCTGGATAATAGGCTCTTAATCCCAAGCTGCACTGCCCTTCTATCTTGTCTTGTGGATAAAGAGGATGTCCAGCCTCCTAACTTCCAATCTGCATCCTTACACTAGTTCTTAGTTCACATTTCCTCTATTGCTCCACTAAACTATCAGTTTGGTCCAGTTGTCTGGGTCCTCAAACCACTGACATTAGTCACCACAACCAAATGGCAAGCCCTGACATGGTGTATAACCTTGAAGATACTGCACACCAAAATTGATGCCAAAAAGTGGTTGTTCTACATAACTATTCCCTCTGTACGGCACTGTCTAAAGTCTGTACTCTCTGCCCACAACTCATTCTTAGATGAGTTTGAGGTGGAAACACTCAGCAAGTTTTTGAAAGAGGGAGTAACACTCCAGGGGGGGCATGCAAGCTCCATACTGGCACTGGTCAGAGGTCATTATCAAGCCTTGTACCTTATACAGGAGAAGCAAAGACCTTAACCATTATGCCAACTAGTCTCCTACTTCCAAGCATGAGTAAAATTAGGGGAAAAAGGCAGCAGCCTGAGGTATAATTCTTACTAGGCAGCTACCCAATTTGTGATTATGAATAAGACAGGTACAATAAATAGTAACTGCTTTGGTGAAATCCATAAGTAGAAGAGTTATTAGAGGTCATGGATTAGGTTTTCTTGGAGAAAGTTACTGTGAGATTGTCAGGTTTGTCTAGGAAAGGAATAACAATTGGGCAGGTACTAATGGGGTTTTATCAGTGAGGACAACTTCTAGAATAGTGACACATCTGGAAGGTGGCAGTTACATCAACTATACTGGTATTTATAAAGTCCATAAATCTATGGGCATATTTGTTGTTGATACTGCACATTTGTTAGTTAGTAAGGATAATTATAGCATCTCATAATATTTTATCCTTGAATTTAGGCATAAGTAGAATACTGCTCAATACCTGGACTTTACTTTCTACAAAGATGCAAAGATAGAGTTTAATAGTACCCCACTGCATTTTAACCAAAATGACCCCTGTTCACCCCAAAATGACCATCTACAAGAGCATAATGACCTATAGTGCTGTAGTGCTGTGTACGGATCTAAGGACCCTAATAACATCCATAAACCTAACATTAGAGTGGCAACTAACTGTCACCCTAGCTTTTGACAACTACTTAGTGCTGTGTTTGTGTTTTGCAAATGTACTCACTGATGATTAAGACATTTCTGGCATATGCTGCCTGCAAGCATTTTGGACATTAAGGCACAGGTTTGCACAGACAGCTGACCACCAGAAGAAACAGGAGTGAGTTCACGTGTCGGGGTGGTATTAGTATCTTTGCTGTAGCAAGCAAGAAGGATGGCTAAGAGTTCTTAAAGGCAAAGGCAAGGATTCCTTTACTACCTCATTATATGTAGGAATAGTATTATAATGAAGAGCTAATGTGCTACTGTTTCACAGGTGTTTGCTGTCCAATTTAGTTAAATACCCTCACCTCTCACAGATAGAAACAATATATGTTGGAAGCAGCAGGATGGCAGGCATCATTGGACAATTGCAACACTGCATCTGCAAGCAAAGTGTAAATCCGTAAGGATAAAGCTAAAGCAAGCTGAGAATCCATATGGATGGGCAGCATTTTCTTAGAATAATTAGTAATACAAATAACAATTAATAGAATTTAAACACAGTACAGATCAAATTCAATGCAAAACAGTCATGTTTGAGGACATTGGGACCAAACTTGAGCAAAAGTTTGTCTGGTGATAACAAGTTACACATGAAGTTATCTTTGGGCAGTTGATATTTTGGGTCTAGCTATCACAGAAGCAGGATAAATGCATTTCAATGATTTAAAGGGAGTGCTTTCACAAAATTATAATTTCTCTTTCCTTAACAAGAGCCAATGAAAGAGGATTGTGAGGAATTTTTGTGTTGAAATTAACATAAGGCGTAGACAACTCCAGAGTTGTTGGGTTTAAAAACATAACAGGCGCAGCAGTTCAGGTGAGCTGTCTCAGGATAACCTTCGAACTTTAAAGGGAAATCACATGTTTGGAATGAGACTTTTATTTTATTATAGCCTGAAGAAGATGAGACATTCCTTTTGATTCTTGTAAAACGTGTGCCAGCATTGGAGGGTACAGTTGCAACAGAGTTTCCTGAACATTTTTTACAACAAAACAGAAATGGCAGACTAGTACAGAACTCCATTTCTTGCTTAATCCCTTTTATTTTAAAATAGATTTGAGAGGATAACAAGAGCTTCTTGTTTAATATATGGATGTATGACTATCCTTTGAAAATTCAACAAATTGAATGGCAAGTGATTGAACACAATGTATCAATCAATAATTGGCCAAAAGCAAAAGCACTTTAAAACATATTTTTACAGGGTTCAACCCCCCCCCGTGTCCCCCCCCCCTGATAATTATATATACCAACTCCAAGTACAGAGGGGAAAGAACAAATTCCATAATCCTTACTGTGCTGCAATCTTTAACAGAAAAAGAAGATGGTATATTCGATCAACTGATTTTGATGAACTGCAATGGCTTTTTTTTTTCTTATTCCGCAAGGTGTGTTTTGACAACTTGTATGTAATTTGTATATGTATGCATGTATAAATATATATATATATATATATATATATATATATATATATATATATATATATATATATATATATAATGTGTGTGTGTGTGTATGTGTGTGTTTTACCCGTAGGAGCATAAAGGAGTTGTAATCTTCCCCAAACGCACACACACACGTGCACACTACCTGGAGGTCTGAATGATTATATGTAAGCAGACTTTTGAGAGAAACAGGGCTTTCTCAGACACTGGAGACTGGCGCTCCATACAGAGCATTGGGGATGCATGCCTTTACAACAATACTGACATGCATCTTTGTAGGAGAGGATCCAGATGCCTAAATGGCAAGTATGTGTTTCATCAAGCTTTTGAACCAGACAAACGTGAGGGGTAGAGGTGTAGCTAAGCCATTTTCCTCTTGGGACAAGGTCCTCATTTGGCACCCCCCATCACCATCTCCAAGTTGGGGGAAAAAGGCTGAAGATCAAATCAAGTTCCAATTTTCCAACAATAAATAGCACAGATTAATTTATTTATTCACAGGATCTTGTTTAGTGCCAGAAATAATTATGTATCACTGTTTCAAAGTGAATTTCTTGTATAACTGTTATAAAGGATAATTATGCTTGCTTACTCATGTATATATGTGGTAGGCGATTTACTTACCCAACCTAATATCAAACCCATGCATCCCACATCCAGATAGTCTGGTCAAGCTTCTCAACACTTGAGAAATATATAATCTCTTCTCCCTCTTTGATGTCTTCCCTAGGTGGCAGACACGTCAAAAGCTCTCAGACCCATCCCAGTAAAAATAAAAAAAAGAAAACAAGTAAGACTAAAGTTTATCATTGTTTCTTTTTCAGGTAATCCTCCATAATATTAAAAATAACAACAAGTTGCAGATTCAAAATAAATTTTAATGAAAATTTTCATAAATGCTGCTGATGCTTGCACCAAATATAATTCCAATCTGCTCCACCCGGCTTCCTAGTCAGAAGCCTTCTCAATGCTTTAGGGCAGTGCCTGAGGCTCATAGGATCATAGGATCATGGCAAGTTACTAGGTTAATGGCCCTAGTGCCCTTACAAGCCTAGCCTAGTTCTTTCCCTTATTAATTTCATGATCAGCACCTATTGCTCCTGTCCGAGAGAGACACAGCTGGAACCCCAGTGTGAATTTACAGTCACCCATCCAAACGTTCATATTGCACTTGAAGAGGGCCAAAGAGGTGCTCTGTTTGACATGAAGTGGGAGTCTGCTCCAAAGGTGTGGCAACCTCTGAGAGACAAATCTGTCCCTCCAGCAGGTTTTATTAATGTCACATATCAGGTTAAGGTCTTTATAGTGAGTAACCTGTGTACCATTTGACTTACGGATGTACAGCATTTCCAATAAAGCAGGGTCAGAAATTGCCTTGTATGCAAGGCAGAGATCACCTCTGAGTAGTCTGTATGAAACAGAATATAGTGACAGTGATTTCAGATGATCCCCATAGGACAGATGCTGAAGGCCTTGAATTTTCCTTGTGATCAAAGGTAAGGATGCTGTCAACCTGTGTGCCCAGGTCTCTCACCACTGAAAACGTACTTAAGCTATTGCTATTGATGTGATAGTTAGCAGGAACATCGCTTTTAAGGAAAGGAATGATAATACATTTTTTGCATTGAGTTTAAGGCCATGACTTTGGCACCAGTCATTTGTTTGTGTAAGACCCTCTTGTAGGATGTTGACATAATTTGGAAATAATATGACCGTTCCCATTTTGCAGTCATCAGCAAACTTTGTCAGCCACAAACCTTTAGTTTTTGGCTGTATTTTGGAGAAACAGATTTCAAACAGTAGAGGTCCCAGGGCTAATCCCCATGGAACACCACTGGTTACAGGTGTGCTGTTGGAGGTGGATTCCCCTATTTTGACTATATGAGTTCTATCAGTGTGCCAGTTAGTGGCCCATCTAATGATATAAGGGTTGATGCCTAGCTGGGTGAGTTTGTCAATGATGCCTGAGTGGGGGATAGTGTCAAACACCTTGGCTAAGTCCAGGTAAGCTGTATGCACTGATTTTCCTTCGTCCAAGGCCTTGGTGACTGTCTCAATTACGTCCACCAGCTTTAACAGGCATGATCTGCCTTTGACAAATCCAAACTGATTAGGGTCTAATGTTGAAGATTACCTATATCTTTGTTGATAAGGTCCATTATTCTCCCATGGCCATGCAGATAAGGCTAGTCAGGCTAATATGTCTATAGTTCCTGGGGTCAGTGGGTGCACCACCTTTGTGCAAGGGAAAAACAGTGGCTGTTTTTCATTCAGCTGCTATAAAGGCTGTGCTTAGATTGTGAGTGAAAAGAGCATCCAATGGTGTTGCTAATTCATGTTGGAGCCCATGTAGGACACAGCCTGGGATGCTATCAGATCCCATAGATGCTGTGTTTGACCTTAGAGAGGGCATTTATGGCCTGCTCTTTAGAGATACAAGGTAGGGGACAGGTGGTAGGGATGTCATGGGGTGTGTGTGGCGGGAACAGGTAAGTGAAGTTTTCATAGAACCTGTTGGCCAACAGTTAGCTATGTCCACATGCTCAGTATATGTAGTATCATTAACAACCTGTTCCCCACAAATCTGGGCCTTTCCTTTTAGGTTAGGGATGTCACTATAGAATGTCTTGTGGTTGTCATTTGTTGGGGAAGCTAATTTGGACTCATAGTGAAAAAGTACCACAGCCAAAATTGCGAAACTACCGGTATTAAAACCGGTAGTTTCACAATTTAGGCTGAGGTACTTTTTCACTAGTTGTTGTAAGTGCGAGTGGTTTTTTGGTAATTTGGACTCATAGTTAGCTTTGGAGGACTTTACAAGAAGTCTTATTTGCTTGTTTAAGCTGAGGATGGAGTGTTTCCAGTTTAGGAGGGCTCACTCCCTCTTACTCTTAGATAGTAATTTCTTCCTGTTATTGTAAAACCTGTTAAAGGCAGTTGTCCAGCAGGCAGGGTTGTTCTTCCTTGAGGAGCTTGTTTTGGTGCTATCAGGTATGGACAAGTCAGTGCAGGTATGCATGTATTCATATAAAGCATTGGTGTAGAGTTCAGCATAGTTGCCAGTTCCATCTGAGGGAGGAGGTGCAGTAAAGCTATTTATACCATCCCATAACAGGCTATAATCTGGTTTAGAGAAGTTTTTTTAGTTTAGTTTCTGCTGGGGGGGGGGGGGGTCAGGTGTGATGTGATAGTTACTTTGAATAAGTCTGATTTGTCCTCAGATGTCAACAGGGAGGACCTAACAGTGGGGGTGCTACAGTGGTCCGCCATATTGGTAAGCACCAGATCCAGGATGATGGCACCCTTTGTGGGGGTGTCAACCAACTGGTCCAGGGCACTGAAGTTAATGAAGTCGAGGAACCTTTCAGGAAGTGAGTTTGAGCACAAGTAATTTACCCAGTCAATGGATGCGTAGTTAAAGTCACACAAAGCCATGGTGTTTAGATGTATCTTGATAGACTCGAGTAGATCCAAATAGGCAACGTGGGTGTCCTGATTCATGGAGAGGGTCCTGTAGTTCTAACATAAAATGTATAATCAGTGTACATTTGTTTATACAGAGTCAAAGGGGGGTGGGGAGCAACTAGGATCACTACTAGGATTCAGAAAGCTGAAATAAAGCAAACATGAGTGAATTTACTTTCTTTTTCTTTCTTTTTTATTTCATAAGACAAGTGAGAAGTAAACTAAAATTATTTAGTTGATGTTTGGCATTTTTTGCCCATCCTATAAGTTGGAGCCCATGGTGGATGCCTGTTTTGCCCCACAGTCCATATGCCCCTGTTAAGGGCACAGAGAAGTAGTACGAAAACCTTGTCCTCTTGACTTATACATTTATAGCAATAGTGATATAAACTTTATTTGTGAGATTAATGCAAGAGGATTATTGTTTAATCAGAAAGAGACATGCATATACATCATGCTAGATGAGACAAAAACAGATGAAAATAGTAAATACTGCAGTCTTGGAATAAAATATTTCATCAGGTGTCATTACAAGAATAACTATGTACTGATGTTATGGCAACAACAGCAACACGATGCAAACAGAATTAAGACTGATGGAAATATACTATGAAATACAGTTTATGGAAGAGCATAAAAGTTAAAGTAAAAAAAAAATAAGGAGGTGTAGTCCTCCATATAAGGAAAGAGATCTAATCAACAAAATAAACATGTAAACAAAGAAGAAGAATTTGGAAAGGGCAGTACAAATTGAATAGGGTTATCGAACCAATTCTCAAGAAAAGGAAAGAAATAAGTGAATCACAGAAGTCATCCTTTGAGATAGAGAGAAAGGGGAGACTGTAGATGGGGACTTTAGCAGACCAAACAATCCATGTTAACACTTGGGCTATGGTTACTTCTTAAAATGGATTCAGTTTTGATGCTTTATGAGAGTCAGGCCTCAAATAGCTACTACTAGAGCCTTCCTGTAAGACAGCAGTATTGCCCTTAGTGTTCTGACTTGGGTACTGGAAGCAAGCCAGCAAAGATTCACAGAGGGGGCATCATGCCATTTAAGTCTACTAGAATTTTTTTAACTGGGTAAGTGGGAAGAAAGACACAAAAACTGGTTGCAGTTGTGACATCCTTAGAGCTTAGCAAGTCATTTGATATGGTATAACATAAAAAGTTATTGCAGAAATGAAACAAAATTGGAGTACGTTAAAAGATGTCAGAGTGAGTTAAGCATTAGACAAAAGATCATAGATATCAGTCATAATGTAATGATTTTAGTATATCTATAAGTGCTTTTGTAGAAGAATTGGAATACAAATAAGCCTTTTTTGTTGATTACATAATGATTTATAACATGGCTGCTATGAGTCATACAGCAAAGAGCACAAAGTCAGGGTGAACTGGGCCATTAATGTAGAAGCAGAAACCCCTAAACAGAGTGCTCTAAATTGGAAATAAGAAATCTCATTCTCCAAGACTTTGTCTTCTTCTTCTTTTGGCTTTTCCCGGTTAGGGGTCGCCACAGCGGATCACCTGTCCACTCATGATTGGCAGTGGAGTTCTGTTTACATGTTATTCTGAGTAATTAATGCATATGAAATGACATTTAAACTAGTGTCCATCAAATGATTGTCCTACACCTGTGATGATATGCAAAAGGTATAGAACAAATGAAAAGGATTTGGAAAAAAAAAAAAGATTTTAAGAGCAGGTTAAAATGAGGCATTTTATATTCAGGACAAAATAATGGAAAACCAGGTATCTGGAAAGTAATAACTAATAAAAGGATTACATAGTTATGTCTTCATGACAAGACTTCAATCCCATTGTGACTGACGGTCAAATCTACTGTCAGAATGGAGTGATACCATTAAATATGAACAGCACTTGAAATGAAAGAAGACTTGAGAAAAATGCATTTTTGCAGTAAAAAAAAATCTTTTGGCTTCACCCCTGATATATATATATATATATATATATATATATATATATATATATATATATACGGGTCTACTTCAGAATGCCGACTTACATATGGCTGACACCATATGATTGACAGTCCGAAAGACTGGCATCCTGAAATAGCACCATTTGCCTACCTGTAAACACAATAAAATTGTGTTATGCAGGGGAACAAGACCCCCTGTACCCCCCACACCCCCTGCTACTTAAATATTCTCACTCCAAGATCGCACTTCAGTGCAGGAAAGGGGAATCTCCCAGTCCCACACTGTAGCAGGATCTCCGCTATCATTTGTCGGCCTTT